>NW_014555813.1:340957-634985 GCF_001313825.1 Dinoponera quadriceps
CCCCCCCCCCTCTCACCTGTTGCGGCGCAACCCTTTGATCGCTCGTTTTCGCGCACCCCGCGCGCGAGCCTCTCGACTAGTCTCCGCGGAGTCCAGGACCCGCGGCTGCGACTATCGCGTGTCCCAGAAACGGCCGGACCAGTGAAATTTCCGAGAGGAATTCTGGAGAGAGAGGCTGCTTCATTTTTGGTCGACGTAGCGGCGGGCAAAGAGAGATTGCAACGATGAGCTTTTATCGCAGTGGAAGATAGCGCTTATGAGGGAATCGTCTCTCGCGAGGAGACGCATCAGATATCAAGAAGTTTCGCAGCTGCGTCTCGTCGTTGTCGCGGAAGAGACACCGGCCCGACGACGGTTCGTAATTGTCACTTGGACTAGAATTTCGTGGAATTGGTCTGTTTACGGATTGCGCTCGCCTCCATGGTCGATAAATCCATGACACGACGACCGTGAGCGTGGAAAGTATCGAACGGAGTATAAACAAGATTGTTAGCGCGACTGCGTATGTACAAGGAAATATATTTTCAAACGTATGTTTCCACGCGATATGAGCGTCCGTGTTATTGAAAGACCTCTCTGTCACTTTCCACGCACGTGCCGCGAATGTGATCGTGTGGCAAATTAACGGACGACCGAGGAGCGCCGAGGATCATCGGAAGCAGGACGACGAAGGGGACTCCGCCGAGCGATTTGCGCTCTTTTTTTTCGCGGGAATAAAGCGCGTTCGTGGAAGTGCGGATTCGGAAAGTGCGACCGTGCGAATCCGCAGTGATGTGGAGTGCGCGCTACGATATGTACTCGGTGGAAGAAGGTGCTCCCGATCGTCGCCACCATTGAACGACTGCCGACGAGCGGATTCACGCTGCCATCTGCACGAGAGGTGAGCTCGTCGCGGTGCATGGAAATTTTATCGAAGTGGCGTGTCTACCGTTAATCCTCTCTTAAATCTTTCCTATTTACACCCGTAGGGAGATGCGAAGGAACTTGGAAAAGAATGCCACATTTCATTCGAATTCCTAATCTCAGAGATTTGTGGTATCTTGACATGAAATGCTACTTTGAACGAAGAGAATAAGAGAATTACACGAGTTTATTAATAATCGATACAGACAAATTTTCAGGAAATATCTCGATTTGCGGATGTGCTCTCTCGATATTTCCGAAGGCACTGTACACATCTGCAAAGTTGCGACCGAAAAAAATTCAGCTTCGCGAAGTTGATCGCGATTCAACTTACGCGTCGTGCACCGCCTTCCGCTGCACGCAAAAGTACCATAGACACGCGCATACCCCGAAATTCGCGCGTGTTTCCTCATACTCGCCCCGAGGGAGAGGAAGAGCAGGTTGGAGGTACTTGTCGAATGAGAGGAAAAAAATGCGACGGTCGATTCATTAAAACGGAGCCAGCGACCGCCGCGCAATTATGGGCCCGCGATTGCGATTCCGTCGCGTCGTTTACGTCCAGCTGTGGCGTCGTTTTATTATTAAAATGCGCCCCGCGCGTGCAACGATATCACCGAAGCGATCAGCTCGCTTGAACCTGCGCACGTTTTCGCGCGCCCACTTGGAACCGCTCATTATCTATTTAACGCGCCTGAGAGAAACATCTTTCCGTACTTCATTAAGTATTAATAGCAAAGAATAATGAGTCCCTGCCGTTAACATTATGAGCCGCTTATAAGGCGACCCACGTTACCCGTGTCGTCGGAGATTATCGGCCGGAGATATCGCGAAAGTTAGCCTACTAATTGCTCCGAGACGGGGGTGAGACACATCGTCGGCGCAGCGCGCGCGCCACCGCCGACGCCATTAGGGGGAAACGGTCGTTCGCCTTATCGGGGATCGTTAGTACCACGGCGTGTATCCGTGTCCGTATCTCGCCCCGAAAGGTGTATTTATTTTCCCTAACCTTTCCCTCTTCGCCGCGTAAGTTGACAATTAAATCGCTCTTTGTCTCGTTTTCGCAAGAGAGAGAGAACGCGCGCGGCCGGCCGCTCCTCGACGTAAAACTGTCGGCGGGACGATAAACGTGCGTTAACTTCACGACGTTTCCTCGCGAAACGCGCGTTCGACAGGGATAAACTTTCGAATGATATCATTTACGGGGAATGTGTACCGAGAACAGCGCGAAGGTACGAAAAGCGCGAGCGTAAGCACACGTTTAACGAGCGGCAATAAAAATATCTAATAAGCTACCACCACAATAATTAATTCCGGCAATAGCATTAATCGTTACCATCGAGCCGGCAATTATTTTTAAACGTATCGCCGTTACGTACGTTTCGTCGTAAAACGCGTGTGTGCTGCGCTTTTTCCACCCGATGTGCCCGCAGCGATCGCGGTTCCCTAAGAAGGCGAGGTGCGAAAGAAGAGAGAGAGAGAGAGCACCGTTCTCTCGCAAACAGAGCTTGTTTTCGGGCTATTCTGAAATCTCGAACAAAATATATTCACGAGGTCACGTCACTTTTCATTTTGATTAAGAGATTGGGTTGCGAACCGAAGTTAAACCCTGTGAGCTGACACGCGGGATAAATTCTATCCCCACCCTCCTTGCATTAATCCTCTGAAAATTTTATATCATTGATTATTTTCTCCCCTTCTCTTTCTCTCTCTCTCTAAAAAATAGTACAGATTAAGTAAATATATGACCAATATTTCATATTGAGGTTGAATTCGGTACCTACGTTTTTCATTAAAGTGATCTACTTCCACACTTGAACACTTCAATACCGAAATGGGAAAATACTTCGCGCTTCAAGATGTGCGATTATATTGAAAGATACACGAAGAAAAATGTTTTGCTCACATAACAAACTATTTATTAGTATAGCGACAGCAAGATTTGTTACAGGAAAAGAATAATTTTGCCGTTATGACGCAAAACATCGTTGCGGCAGCAATAAAATGTGATCGGCGTAATTAGCCATTAATACTCTTTAACAAATCTGTTTGCTGTCACTGTGACAACGAACAATTTGCTCCAGCAAAAATTTGTTCCCTCGTTCCAACTTTTTCCCGAGTTGCATGATAAAAGAAATGCACCGTAAGTGTTGTTTCCGTCGATTTCGCCTGCCTTCGCGATCATCGAAAGACGCGTCCCAGACACACAGTCCAGTTTGCCCAGTTGGCTGGAACATCCGCGGAAAGTCTCCCGATGTATTCCGCTTCTCCGTCGACTTTCCGTCGTAAATTATCGCCGACACGGGCAACCGCATAAATCGCGCGCGAGTATGCGGAATAGACTGGAAAAAAGTGAGTGAAATGAGGTGAGGCGAGCTGTGAGGTGAAGTGAGGTGAGGTACCACCACCACGTACAATACAAGCGCGTTGTCGCACAATAACGGCTTAGCGTTAGTGTACGAGCACGTCGCGCGGCGATTCGGTACTTACATAATTCGCATACGTTACAGCAGGTAGTAGTAACGCGGCCAGCCGTCATGCAATTCCCTTATTCTTTCGCGGTGAAAACTGATTGCATCTGAAACGGGCGGCAGCCCGTAAAAACACGTCGGTAGCTTCGCGCGCGGAAATCACCTCTTAACCTCGCCGCGCGCGCACGAGAGCAGCGTTATCGTTGCTCGGGTGTATCTACATGTCGCTTTAATCCACACGGAGGGCACGGAGAAGGAGGATTAACATCGGGATTAGAATTGTCCCGGCACGGTCTACAGAGATTTCGCGAAGGTTATAATGTGTGTTACATGTACTGAGAAAAGAATTTTTGCTACTTGCAACTATAATCGCACAATTAAAGGTATTACAGTCGCGAGAACAATTTTTCCAATAAATATCACTATTGTGTCAGTAATAATAACTTTACATGCATGTTGCTACTACTATGTTTAAAACCAGGAGAAGATATATAGTTGAGGCCGAAGGAAACTATAATTTTAACGTAAGATTTCTCTCAGTGTGCGTGTATCCTACTTCAATTTTAAATCAAGCGTTCAACGATTTGTCTCGCGAATTTATCGTTAACTTTGCAATTTTCCAAGAGTTCCATCCGGATTACTTTCTTGACTTTAGCAATCGGGATTAATCCCGCCGCCCGTTTCATTTTTACGCGCGCGACGGCTACCGGCGATTCGCTGTTATCTCCGCATCGAGTGTGACGGTCTCACCCTTCGGCTTAATCTCGCGAGGCGGCTGGTAGTCGTCGGGAACATGGCGAATCAGCGCGCGCGGTAACGAAGTTTCCGCGAGGCTCGCGCACGTCCGAGCGGGACGAGCGAGTGTAATCGGTTAATCCCGCGGGCACAGCGGGATGTCCCGCCGACGGAACAGTCCGAGTGACATTAAAATACAACGAGATACGGCGTACGTCGCCCGTCGCCGTCGTCGAGAAATTCTGGACCCGACGTCGCGCGGTAACCCCGGCCTGTATTCCGGTAGCATAACAAGTAGCCGGCGGCATTTATTGCGCGCTACTCTACATATAACGCGAGACGCCACGCGTCGTCGAAGTCGCGCAACGTCGGTGCTGAAATGCTGGAATCAAGTCAACGTAATATCACTTTTTCACCTTCTTCGATCATCATCGTAATATTTTTATCAATTTAAGTATACTTTAGTAACATACTTTAGTAAATATTTACTTGAATGCAATAATATCTTTATTTGTAAAAGAATTACTGAATGTAAATGTAAAATTTAGAAAGGGTATTCGATAGAATTATGTAATAACTATATTTCGAGTATTCAATTTCAAAAACGATGGCATAACAATTTCGCGGGAACAATTGAATGGTCGACTACGACCCGAGTTGCGAATGACAATACGGTGCCAAAACAGTCTTCGGTTCCGAGTGTCATCTCTATTGTTATCATCGTTATGTGTCGTGATAATTGGGAAGTTGAGTTGAGTGATTGGGACGGAATTATTTTACCTTACAACATTTACGATAGACGAATCACACGTTCGGTAAAAAGGATGGAGACGTGAGAAGTGCGCAATTAATAATGTATTCTTTGAAGCGACACATTCCCGACGGGATTTCGCCATCGATCCATTTGTCAGTCGCGTCGTCGGTAACGGTACATAAACAAAACTGTAAACGCGAAGTACAATGAAGTGAAAGTAGCTCCGAGTGGACTTGTTTCACCGGATCTATTATTCCTGATTTATCGGCGATGTTATGACGACGGAGCTCGATACGGAGTTTGTTTGCGATACGTCAACGTCATCGAGAAATTCCAGCATTACCGTTACCATGCGCGCGCGCGCGCACGCACTAGCGTTAGAGACGATACGCGCGATAGTTGACGATCGGCCATGTCACAATGATGTATTCATCAGATGGTATGGGAAGATCCGCCGACTCGTTAACGCGATTGTTTGTAAAATTTTACTTTATCATTGTTACAACTTATACGAGACTTATTATCTTTTAAACTGACGTGAGAAACTGCTTCCACGTTTAATCTGTAATTAAATTTCAAGATATCCGAAATTCGTAGTGCTTTTACTTCCGCCGCCATACATTCGCTTATCGTAGACTTGTTGAAAATTTTCAGGTGGACTCCCACGGAAATATATATATTCCGTAGGAACTCATGTGAATCCATATGGGATAATAAAAATCCATATAAGAATCTACATGGTGTGTGGAAATCCATATCGGAATCCACATGATCTGTGAAAAGTTACAGTCCCTGATCAGGGATATGAGAATCCACAAGAATTCTTACCTGAAACCTAGGTTTTAGGAGCTAATCACCAGGGGAAATCACGGGGTTCCAAGTCGATTCCCACCTGATTTTTTCCAACAGGGTATTTTCTGATGTTACTTCTCTTTTCTATGAAATACTATGACATCGGTAATTAAGATTTCACGAAGCTGACGAAATGGAGGCCGCGGAATCAGCAAGATCGCGTCGTGCGCCGCGGTACACCGGCACGCCGTTCGTTCATAAATCCTCGCGCGATTCCAGCTATCGCATTGAACTGAGCTGCCGCACGGCGGCAATTTGTTATCGGCGGATTTATTGCATTTCAACGGCTGTCGCCGGGCGTTCGTCGAAAGAAATCTATTCACAATCGTGATTTCGTCGGCAGTGTGTGTCGAGCGCAGCGAAGAAATTCCGACGCGCAACGCCGGTAACCCTCACGGTCGTCGTACCGGTAGCGCAGCAACAACCGTAGGGACTGGATGTACCGACCTTATTGTATATACGCACCATATATCAATCTTTCTCTCTCGCACGCACGCACGGATGTACGGAGGGCCTTACGTGCACGCGTCATACGTATATAAATACTCTCTGCGTACAATCATGTGCGCGCGTGTGCGTGTACACGCCTGGCCGCTAGAGGAGACAGATGCGTAGCGCGCACGCATTTGCGTCCCGGCACGCGAGCACCCTCGCGCGCGCGACTATTCTCTTTTCTCCCGCACGACATGCTCACCGAGCGATTTCACAATGTGAAGCGTGCGTCCCGGGGATAAACCGCCCCCGTACTTACGACGGACCCGTAATTTTCTTTCTTCTAATTCAACAGTCGACAATGAGGGAGAAGTGAGTTTCTGGAAATATACTTCGAGCACTACTTTCACGTACGAGCGGGCTTTTTAGACACCTTTAATGAAAGAGAAGGAGGAAAAGAAGAAGAGAGAGAGAAAGTGATACTAATTATAAGTCAAAACAAATAGTGTGAAACCAGATGTACTATGATGTACGATCGGCGTTCTGTACTATCTCCAGTTACACGATCTTTAACCTTGCACATATCAAATTGAAAATCGTAGAAATAACTTCATTCATGATTAGATTTATAATTGTTCCAATTATAATAGTCTTAGGACTATTGAAAATAACTTAGGTAGCAAAATGATTTCCAAATGGTCAAATAACGTCTTAATAACGTCATCATCTTAATGACATTTTTGGTGTTAATAAGACGTCATTAAAACATCATTTGACGTCAGCTTGTTACTCGGGGTTTCAACCTTGTGTGTACATGTAAAAGGATAAAAATTGAATAATAAGCAAAAATAACAAAATAAAAAAGAAAAAGTTTCAATGTAGGAAGTGCATAGCATACATGACGCTGACTACACGGTGTAACGCGATATTAAGAATGAAACTGTCTTCTGCAAAATTTATTTCAACATTAGTCAAAATAGCAGAGTAATACATTGCTCGTGTTTTTCTTTATTACACTTTCGTGGAGTCAAAACTCCTGCTGATATCGCAGGAAATGTTCACGGTGCGTCGGCGATTTCTTCGCGCGTCTCGGAACGCCAAAGCACCGAGCGGAAGATGCCGAATCGAAGTCGTACAACCGAAAGACGAGGACGACGTCGCCGCGGTGTATTCATCGCGGTCACCGTCGCCGAGACAGCTCGACCCATACGTGCGTTGTATAAGAAGATCCGTACGAGACACGTGCCACGGGAATCGCAAATTCGACGGAGCAGCTGGCCCGGGACGAGCCAAAAGAAACATCGAGGAGTTCCCCGTTCTAGTCCTAGATCCGTCTCTAGACGCGATCAGATGAACGGACAAGCAACGAGAGGGAGAAAGAGACGGATTGCCAGACGAAGGGCCCGAAGATCACGGCGCGGCGGTAGCACGTGCCCCATTCAAGACGTACCGGCAGGGACTCTCCACCCTCGTAACTTAACCTAACCTAATCCAACCTCCTTCTTGGCGGGGCTATTCAGCCGGTGACGAGGCGAGCTCTTTGTACCCGGTTTCGATCAAAGTACGCTGCTCCCGATTCAGCCGTCTCCCTTCGCCCTCCCGCGCGCGCGTCGCCTCTTTCACACTTTTTTATCGCGCCACACATCGGGAAGTTATAACGTTCACTGCCTTTCGACATGGTCGGACCGGAGCCGCGAACTGAAGACGGCTAATTAACGCGAAGCAAATAGAAACCGGGGGCATCGATAATTCCTCCGCCCCACGGCGGAGAGGGCGATGTTTTTTCGTAAGATACGACTCTCGCCGCCGAGACGGTCGATATGAATAATAATCGCGTTGCGATTAATTGTGGAAATAGCGGGCGCTTGAATAATCTGCACAAGAGCACAGATGAATCGATCTTTATATAGCTACATCTGTCGAACACACACACACACAACATACATAATATATATGTATACACACGATACGCGATTATTTTAAAGTTTCATCTACAAATTCCTTGATTACATTGGAATTGAACTTTCCGCAGTAAATTGTAAATAGTAAATTCAGTTTGCTTTAATTTCCAACGTCACATGCTTTGACCGACGAGATCTCTAATATTTTATATTTTTTATGCTTAAAAAGCGCGGCTAATTAACGAAGAAACCGTAAGTCAATGTATCAGCAGAAATTCTAAGTCATCAGAGAACAGTAGCGAGCGAATAATGAAAGAAACAAGAGAGAATCAACGCGATTGATACGCCGATTTTATCGCGGACCGCAAAATGACACACGCCCCGATGTTTTGCTCTGGACATTCAATCGAGCGTGTCTTCATTTTTCTTCCTTTTCCTTTCTTTTTGTCAAAGGAAATCCGTGTTTCCGCTACTCAATGCCGATTTGTCAGCCCGAAACGGTGAAACGAACGCCTCGCCCCCGCACATAAATCAGGAGAAGAATATTAGCTCGGACCGTCTACACGCCCTTGAGAAACCTACGGGGGTTCCTTTCGTCCTTCCTTATGAATTCGGTAGCGGCATGCATTCGGTTGTTCAGAAACTTTGACTTTCCCAGCGGTGTGGAAAGACCACTCTTTTATCTTGTTTGCGCTATTTAAGGACAGTGGCATAATAGTTACCTACCACGAAATCACAACGAACACCGCCGTTACTGACCATTGTCCGGCTCGAGGAACCGTAAAATCCACACGAAATGTCCACCCATGAAGCGGGAACAGGGAAAGGCAAAACGATGAAAACCGACGGGAAAAGCGCGAACCTTTCCAACAGGTCAGAGTCTTTTCTTTGGTCAAAGGCATTGCGATCATTGAGAAAGAGACGGTCATTTCATGTATACCGATACATCCCCGCGATTATTAATCCTTCTCCCGCAGTGAACCGACAATTGTGAAAATCGTGAGGATTATCGGCCCTTTCAACTGCATATTTAGCTAAGAAAAAAATATAAAGGGTAAATTAAACATCATAGACGTCGGCTTTCCTTTGATTTGTCACTCTCCTAGTCCCTTCTTTTTTGTAAAAAAGATCAAAGTTTCCGCTCACATTGATTTTTATCATACTAATTGGATATTAAAGAATGAATATATATATATATATATATATATATATTACGAGACAAAAATTCTTTGCTTCCGAGATAAATGATGGTGCATAATGTTACCTCTTCGTATTTACGGCCGTCAGCCGAAAGAATCGCTAGCATTAATATTAACACTAATTGAGAAACGAAGCGACAACGCGTCAGTAACGCGTCGCGATTAATAACGCGCTTCAAGGATCGTAATTTTTGTTAGATATCGCGCGGCCTCTCCAAGGCGGCGAGCCCCAGTAGCCGAGGAATAATGGCGATGGCCTCTCATTAGTTCTTGGAACACTAAATCCGTCCGTCTAATTACATAGCGGCCAAGGCGAGTCTCGCGTGAAAACGACCGCGCGAAGCATTCGATGTTACACGTAAAGATTTTTGTTCAAAAAACGGTTCCACGTCGGCGTATATATATTACCGCATAATAATTTTAATGCCGACAATATCGGATCGAGAAATATCTTTTTTTCTGTAGAAAGGAATAATGAATTTGTAGAGAAAAATATCAGATATATCGTGGAATATCAGTCATAGAAGCCCGCAGAAAATCGTTCTGAACGTCAATTCTCATGCGACGCAAAATTTTGTACGTTGCCCCTCCAAAAATATGCATAGATAATTATATTAGTATAATTAATTTTTACATCATATAGAAATTCTTCAGTTATATACTTCCGCTATTGATCACACATATAACGAACGGAAACGCTTCTCGAACGTCTCTCGAATTCAACGTTCGCAGCTTCTGTTGGAGAAACTCCTCAATTTTTCGCACGGCACTATCAGCAAAAAAATCATCTTCCAACGAGGCCCTCATTCTTCTACGAGCTGCTCGAAGATACGTAAAAAGCGTAACAGCCGTCCGTGACAATAATAGGAAGTCGCGGGAGAAAATAAGCGACGGAGAATATAATTCCTTTGAAATTTCCTTCGTACACGACAGCATTGGCTGGGTCCACGCTAAACGCACCGTTCTCCGGCATCATAATATCAGCGCGCTCGCATGACGCGTCGCTACTGGGCGCTACCACAGTTAGTGTAGCGGCGGACCAATTCAGGTTTCTTTGGGGCACGACGACTCCTCTTTTCACCTCGCCTCGAAAGGAGAGCTCGATATTCTTTCAGAAGGGCGATAAAGGTCCCGCGCACGCTGAAAGGAGGACTCTCTCCCCACCTCTCTGTCTCTTTCTCTCACGGCGTGTGAAACCATCGGCGCGCTCCGCCGCGGGCGATCGTTAATAATAAGGCTTCATTATGGCTCGCGGAGCGACAGTATAGCGTGCAATTACGCGTCAATTCTGTCAACGTACATCGTCACGCCGCAGGATGCCCGCGTTGCTCCTGAAAAGGTACTGTACATTCACGCGACACGGTGAAAGCACGCTAGAAAGCTCCGTTTTCCATGTTAGAGGCATCCCTACTACCGAGGTAGCGCGAAAGGTCCTTCGCCGATAAGACAATGCGATCTGAAATCAGGTAATTACCTGGCCGTGGATCCCAGTAAGAATGCCCAAATTCAGAATTTCAGGAGAGGTTCATCGCCCTACGATACCATTTGGAAATTCCGCTCTTATCTCAAAACATGGACTCCTTGTTAAGAATTTAAACAGAAACATCGTGGTAATTTGTCTTCTTTCTAATTGGTAAAATCCGATATTCTCTTCTGAAATAGAACGGGAAGAATATCCTATCTATTTATATCAACTGTTAAATCCGGGATTAAATAGGATAAAGGATGAAAATTACGTTAATCATAATATTCTGAAGTCAAATTTGAATCTTCGGTTGTAATTACGGTTATATTTAACGGCCTTAAATATCTGCATTTTCTGATTTAAAATTTTAAATGTAAATTTCCGAGCAGCTGAAAGTAAAAATAAAAAATCGAGGCAAATTCGTAAGGCGCACTGAATGTTACTGCTTTTAATAATTGCTCACAGTTCCAAAGACAAGAATTGAAGATCCCAGGAATAATGCTCATCGTTTCCGAAATAAATGCAAAGCTCCGGAAATGCATCTTACCTGCTCTCTGACGGTAAAGGGAAGATTAGATTTCTTTCCACGGAGATAATCATTCTCGTCGATATCGATACGCCCGAGATATAATTATCCCGGTCGGAGATGTGTCGCGATCTCTAGGAGTAGACGTAACACGCGCGATTCGGCGTTGCGTGCCGCTCACGAAAGATACAAATTGAGATAGCCGGTAGTACACTGAGGGCTACATCGCACCCCTGCGGCTTCGTTGTTCCTGCGCCATTGTCTCTGTGAATGCGCGAGCGCGGCGGAGCCGGAGGGGCCCTAAAAGGCACGTACACGCGTGGTTTACACGCGGAGTACAAGGCAAGCTGCAACAGAGAGAGCGAGTGCCTCGTCATAACGGTCGCCGACGAGGTCACGGGGAATACGGGCGACAGGACAGGCAGCCCGGGGGCCATTATTGTGCACGGACGACGATCTTTATGTGAGATCTTACACGGGGTCCCACGGGGCCCCGTGGCGCACGCCCATGGCGCGGAGGGTGGCTGCGGTTTTGCTATTTTTCTCCCCCTCCTCCCTTTCCTCTCCCGTACCGTAAACCTCCATATAATCTTTCTCTCTTTACTCGCACTCCCTCGCGTACCCTCCCTCTGGCCGTCTCGTAAATCTCTTTAGGCGTTGAAACGTTCGGAGGCGGAAGGATTTTATGCCCTCGAGAAAAGTCGCTAACTCACTTACGACTACACCCGGTTAATTCGGAACAAACGCACCTTTAGCCATCCTCATCTCGGTCGACGTCCGTTGATCCCGGCTGTTCTGTTGAAATGTATTGAACGACAACCAATATATCGGTACTGTTTTTCTCTTATTGTGCGATTGATTTTACTCGATCTTATTCGGTTTGTAAAATACAAGGGTTGCGGAAAGTTTGGCTGACGGTAGCGTTTGTTCTCAGAACATGAGCTTGTACGTAAGCTACGTTACCCTGAAAAATCCATTTAATTGACCCAAATAAAATGTTTGTTTGCGTAAACAGATGTTTTGATTGTGAGAGCCAAAAAATGTGGTTCTCTGAAACGGAAATAAATAAGGTTTGACTCAGAGAATCGAAACTTTGGTTCACAACTAAAGCATTTGTTTACTATATCCAAACAAGCGTTTCGTTTCAACTAAATGGGTTTCTCAGTGTAGTTTTTATTCCGTCTCGTTTTAAATCACGGGGAACATTTTCGGAGAACTCATCCGCATTCTCGCCGCGCAAAGACGGCGAATCTTTCGCGCCGCTATGATTGCAGCCGCGTAATTCACGGACGAGAGCAGCAACAGGTGGCGGATAAAACGAATTTCTCCCGCCGACGTTAACACGCGTATCAAGGATGCATCATCGATCGTGTGAATGACGCGTTCGCGATGTTATCAAATATTTATACACACTGTCTTGAACATTGTTTAAACGAAAATGACGACGAGTGGAAGTTATTTGTTTCACTCTGTGTTGCATTATTCACACCATTTTTCTCCGCTCGACACTCAGCTTGCCGTTACACTGAGTCAAACACGTGCCGCTGATGGAACCGTTCTCTCTCTCTCTTCGGATCTAATCCTCCGAATGAATCTAATCCTCAAGCACAGACAAAAAACAGACAATTTCGCTCGTCCTTCCGTTACTGACCACGACTGCTCTTCGCAGCGCTCTCGCAATTAATCTTCGCGAGGCGGAAGCGTTCTTGATCTTTAAATTAAAAAATGGGTATATGATTTCTCACTCTCCGCGCAATCATTTACCTTACGTAACCGATGTTACAATCTTGTAAACACGTAGCTGCGTTTACACGCTGACGGGAACGTATCCCCGGAATAAATCGTGCTTCCTATCTTTCTCTGTCTATCGCTCCTCGATCTCTCCTACTTCGCTCTCTCTTTCTTTCTTTCACTATACTCTCGATGTCGCGCGTTAAAAGCACGGCCGACAGAGCGGAGAGCGGTAGTGGCGATGGCCTGGTAGGGGCAAATCCTAATGAGGATCCCCTCTACACACTCGACCGGCCGACCGGCGCGAAGTAAATGAGCAGGTGCCTCTGGTATGCGCCCCGCCTACGCTTTCCTCGTTCTCCACGCGAGCCTTTTTTTCGCTCTCTCTCTCTCTTCTTGCGCTTGTGCTCGATTGCGTCGTCGGAAAAATGGTCGCCGCGCCCGACAAATTATTCGTTTTCCCGTGGCCCTTCCCGACAACGAGAGAGAGAGAGTCGACTACGAGCGTATTAGGGTGCATTAGGCAAGCCGACGTCATAATTCACGCTCGAATTCTCCGTGTTCCGCTTCGCCACGCCATCGGGAATCCGTTGCGCGCATCGTAGGTGTAAATTACCCGCGTATATTCCCGTGTGCTACTTTTATGGTGCAAGTAATAAGTTTCTTGTGTACTCTTTCCACTACCACCGTCACCAGCCACCACTACCGGGGCCCCGAGTATTAATCCCTGTATTTATGGCGGTCGAATGACACGACTCTCGCGAGAGCCTCCTATTATGTTATTTCACGAGTTTATTCCACGGATGTCTCTCTAGAGATTCAGTCGTTTGGATGAATATACGGCATCTCCGGTGAGTAGCTCGACCGGCTACGAGAGCTGTCGTCCCGTATTAATTAAGACGTTACGAAGCGTCCCTGATGATGGAGCTTTCAATTAGGAAAAACGATCCGCGATATATCACACTGGCAATACAAAATGGTGATTTCCTTCTCTTTTAAACGCACTCAACGATACTCCTCTTAAAAGCAGAGCAACGTCACGGAAAGTTGGAGAATGTACGATCTTTTTAATAATCTGTCGGCGCGCGCCTCTTTGTTCTCGCGGTTTCAGTCGCGTATCGACGCTTGTACGCGCGTTATTTTCTACCCGCGAGAGCAATCCGGAGTTAAGAAGAATCGACGTGTAATCCTGTTATCTGGCCGATCGAATGACGGATCGACGCGTCTCGGTCGTTAGACTTTCAACCTTGGAGAGAGACCTTCCGAAGGTGAGCAGAGGCGGTGACACGGCTGCTAAATCGGGAGGAGAGTTCTCGGAGCAAGACTCCTCTTCTAGCCGTACGTGCCCGCGAAGAGAGGTCTTCGAGACAGAGCAAACGCGCGCGCGCTTTTTTAATACGCGTAGTCCGTGCGCAAGCCCGCGTACCTGCGTATGTTTACTTAAAATCTTGACGCATGACCGACCGTCCGATTTGTTTTTCCTTCCTCAGGGCCGGCATTGGTACTCGTGCGAAATTGATCTTGCCCGTGATGCCTCATGACGCGGTGTTTTCTTATATCCGCGAAAATCAAGTGTTTTCTATCCGCTGTAAAAATCGAATGATACGATGAATTTGTTTCGAATTATTAGGGATTCACGGAGAAGTACATCATCGTTATTTAATGTTGTTATTATTTTAACTCTTTGTAGTACGGCAAGTGTTTGATAATAGTGTGAATGTCCAGAAGGGAAAGAGAAGAATTGGTCTATTATCGAAATGGTATTTTGATGAAAAGTACACCTTTTGCGTCTAGCGACATGTGATTTAGAAGATTTGTCTTCGTTTGCTTCTACACGAAAACTCCGATAAAAATCTAAAATCGTTTATATTAGTCTTGATTAATTAACGTACTAAAGGCCTTATTTACGTTTTGAAAATATCCGTGGAATGAATCTCAATTCCTTCACGGTTAAGAATCAATTTGGACCTGTCCGTTGGAAACGTCGATTCACTCGCCTCGTTGACATCCCCCTACGTTTATCCAATATCAATCGCAGAGTCAGGATCGAAACGATCGCGCGAAGCGAGAGCTGCGCTCGGTCATCGGTCTTCAGAGAAGCACCGGCTCGCGTCCGATCCTGTTCGATTTCTGGAAGGGAAGTCACTGCCCGTCCTTCGTCGATCGTACACTACTGGCGACCTTAACGACGTATACGTCTCACTCCATTCGTCCTCCGAAGTCGTATCTTCTCTCGCGCTTCTCCCGCGGCAGGACGCGATCCTCCCTACGAGTCTTCCTTCGCGCGGTATGTAAATACGAGAAGAACGAGAAGGCTCCTCATCTCTCGGACGACCGACCGCGGTGCATCGTATCGTATTCCGCTGCCGTTTGTCTTCGCGATCCGGGATTACGTTACCACGATGATACACGATGACATTTATTTCGGGATTTGTTCGGACCCCGGGCGTCCTTTCTTCCCTGCCGGGGATCCTGCGTGGACGCGCCTTTCGTCGAACACGCGCATTTGCGCGCACGCGGCTCGACACGCCGCAAATAAATGGCCTGGAAAGGGCATTTTCTTACAGGACGGCTCTTTTTGCACATCCGAATAATAGACTCGATCCGATTGGTTGCCCACGAAGACAATCACTCACTTGCTATACAGAGTCTAACGGATACTTCGGGATCTGATAGAGGCTCATGTTTTGAAGGAAATATTTCTACCAAAAAATGGGTCCGAAAAAGCGTCCTTAGAAAATTACAGCAAACAATTTTAAAAGATTACGTTTTCGACACGTTTTCTTCAATAATGCGAAAACAAATTCCGCAACCAAAAAACATCTCGAAATAATCATTGTACAAGGAAAAAAACTCGGTTCTTACAACTGAATAGGGATCAGATAAAAACTCAGTGACAAGAAATGATACCTTTGTTATCGCGACTGGGAACATTCGTGTGAACATTAGGTTTTGTTCTTAAGTTGTTGAAGAAAATATTTCAAGGAACGTGACTTCTTAAGGTTTCTTTGCTGTAGTTTTTCGAGAAGTATTTTTTCGGACTCATATTTGTTGGAAATTTTTTGTTAAAAAATTCGAATCCTTATGGGATTCCTAAGTGTTTGTGCTTCAACCTGTTACACCTTGTATAAAGAATTACAATATCAAACTCCAAATAACACATTTAATTTAAATTCCGGGATTGTGAAGTGAAGACGATAAGTAATGGAAATCGCCTCTTGAACATCTCACAATTTGTCTCGTCTATTAAATCTGCGGTGAATCACGAGATCGTCTCGGACGGTTTCTACGCCTAACTCAAATCTTTCAAGACGTAAGCCACTTCTTGCTTAAATTCCTCTGCAATCCTTCATCGCGCGGTCGCGCGCAACGTCAACGTTGAAATAACTGCATTTTTCGGAGATCTTCGGAGGACACGCCTAAATACTCGCTCGTTTCTGAACGTTACGACGTAACGGTACGAAAAATACGACGGCTCAGACTCGTTATAACGTTACCCGCGCTCTCTCGTGTCACACATGCGGAGGATTAGCAAAATCTGATATAACACGACGTTATGAGCGCGAAGATTGTGTAAACGCAGATGCCGTTACGGAATCCCAAGGCATGCGCGCGCGGCTCCCTAAAAAGGGAGCGTGTGGCGGTGATCAAACAGCTGGATCATCTCGTGCGTGCCTTTAGGTAAGGATCTCTTTCTTGCGGAAAAGGTGGGTACATACCCCCAGGTGCAACGTCGGAAGGCGTGCGTGACAATGCGCGTATGTACATACGTACGCGCGCGCACGCGTGCGAACGCGTGGTTTGTGCGACGTGACGTGAAAGTCGCGCGCGTAAAAGAAAAGAAACGTGGGCTTTGCGCTGGCGTGCGCGTGTCAACGTCCGCTTTCCGGTTTCGCGGAAAGCGTGTCGGGAAAGACGCGAGAACTCGATAATCACTCGTCCGTCGCAGGCGATTAGAGAGTCCTCTCATCGTTGCGATAAGAATTGTTCCGCACGTTGCACACGTCCGCTATATTAAAGTTTTATTTTTGTCGTATGTTTCTGAGTATCAACCTTCAATTAAGGATTGATTCTGCATGGAAACTGCACGTTGTTCGGAAACAACGACGATAAATCCTATAACAATTTATGGCGATAATAATCACAAATTATAAATATTAACTGTCGAAAGATTATCATGAGTAAATAGATTTTATTTTTAGATTCACTAGAACTATTTTTTTTGTATCACTACGCATATAAAAATACATACTGCATTCAAGTAAAAATTACTTGTTTTAAATATGTCATAAGTTTATATGCATATCCGCAAAGAGATGTCATAAGTTCCATTGTAAACATCAAATCTACTCAAAATATATGTCTAAATTCTAGTATACGCATAAGTTTAATACTTCAGTGAAAAGTATGAAATTAACACAATTCGGTTTCTTATTGAAATGTCGAGTTATGCACAGACATTCAATGATCGTACTCCCGCGAAAGATCGTTCAACGGCGCATCCATTGCCCGCTGCGCTTTCCCAATCGAGAGCCGCGTGGGCACGGAATCGAGGAAGTTGCAATCGACATAACGCGGCGGTATGTTACGTCAGGCTCGTCGCTAGGTATGACGACGATGAGATCAGGAAACAACAGGGTAACAACGTACACGCGCCGTGTCGAAGCTGTAATTACATTTGAGATTTTACGGATCGACCGGGGCGACGAAGTGCGTGGGCACGCCGCGAGCAGAGAATGCTGTCTGTTTCGAAAGTGCAGCGGCTTTCTAGGAGGCGTCAACCCGACCCGAGCTCATTAAGGCTAATGACGCGGATCGCGCAATTATTCCAATAAGCGATGGCCTGGCCCGGGTGCCCTCGAACCTATCAATTTGTTATAATTATACAGCGCGGGGGGAGGGAGAGCAGAATATATATGTGTGACCCTCCTGCGTGTACGCACTTACCAAATTATACGTTTCTCGATCGTCGCTGAGCGACGAGATATAGACCGCGGGATATGGCACGACAATATTGTCACGATTCACACGGGACTATCGACCTCGTTTCGACGGTGCTATGATTAGCGTCGACGAAATCACACTCGGATTCGCGAGGTTTCCTAAGTTATTCAACCAGCGATTGTAAATCGCGACGTACGCGCTCACCGACCTGCGTCGTAGATGAGTGCATCTTCAACGAGACGTTCCTTTTATCGTATCTTTCGGGATTAAACGACTATATTTCGTACACATTTTCTGTTCACGGCTAATTGAATGAAAAATTATACGTCCGGAAAGAAAACATCATTTGGTAATGCAAAAAATATCTCTTAGCTAGACTTTCAATTCGAGTTGTTTGATATTTTCGTTACATCAAGAGAAATAACAGTTGCGTTCTCTCGATAGAACGAAGTACTTAAGCGAGCAGAGATTACTCGAACTAAATAGTGTATACTTTCAGATTTTGCTTAGATTTCGAAGCATACGCCAATCGGATTCTGGAATCACTAATCGCTTAGTGAGCGTTCTGTTCTATTGTAAACGCAATCATTTATCATGGAGTCATCGGTGTCCCACGTTACGTGAACGGAAAGCAATGTGAAATCGGTGTGGCGCTGAACATGCTGATTATGAGTATATATTTCTACTTCTACACACAAAAAATTGTGATAATATAAAAAATTATATTTATTATCTTACTGCAAATGTTAATATTACAAGTCGGTGAATACGCATGCCGAGGAATATTTACAAATTACCAATCAAATTCAATATCGAAGTAAACATTGCTAGTCAAATATTAACCAGTGATTTCGATATAAATCCGCATTTTCTACTTCGATGAATGATAGATTATATTTGATTGCTCGTTGATAGAAAACGATGCATCACACATCTCGAATTTATTGTTACATATTTTAGTCGTAAAAAAATTACTCGCATATTGCAATGAAGAGGAAGCATATGTGTGAAACAGGGAAAGGACATTCGTCCAATGATTCAATAATTTTTATGCTTCATTATCATTCCTCCAGTAATTCGCTTTGACGATGGAATCTGCAATTTAAGCACCTTTACGCGAATTAACGTTGCAATGTTCGATAAACGATACGAGAATAGAGTATATTAAGGTAATGCGAAATCATATTCCGAATTTCACACATGTCGATTTCGTCACTCATCGTTTCGATGGGACGATCGCTTCTGCCAACTCGATATCCAGAATGACGGAGAAATTGATCTAGGAGAACTTCGCGACACTCTCTGCCACGAAAATGCTACAACGCGGTACGTCGACGCGCCAGCTCGCGTTTCTCCTTGAGACGCGACCGTTCCTCGAGGGTTGAATGTATTCGCGGCACGCGAGTCCCTAAAATAAATCAACTTCGACTATTCTGTGCTTTACGCTTCTCCCATCTGGTATCAGGCCGCTGCCGCCGCGGCTCCTTCGGTAAAGAAAAAAAAAAAAGAAGAGAAAAAGGCAAATACGAGCGTCTAGAAAAAATTCAAACGGTCGAGCAGCCACTTAGCGAGTACTCTCGACATAGTGGACACGTGTCTAAAGTGTGGCCGGAGACTCGACCACGTGTCAATATCTCAAGGGGGCATTTGTTTACAAAAGTCGTAGAGGAAGGAGAGAACGGCGCGTCAGGTATTTTTTATCAGAAACTTTCCAAAAGGCTGTATTTGCGTTTCTGTGTTCACGGAAGATAGAAAGAGGCGTTCCAAATTGATCGCGCGACAACGCGGCTGAAAGTTACCGGATGAAAGTATACTCGCCGCTCATGATCCGATAAAATGTTCATCGGCGGCTGTGTCATCAACCACAGCAGCATAACGAAGCACCGTCGCCGCGTACATCTCATTTCAAAGCGTCGCCGGAGCTACACCGATCACGTCGTTTCTCATCGATCGCTCGGCCGATGTTATCCGCGTCGGAACTTAGACTCGGCTCGCCGCCGCTGTTCGACGCGACGGCCGGCTTCCTTATCGAGGAGCCTGTGTGCGCGCGCGTGCACGCACCCTCGGACGCGTGGGCAGTCCCGGCGAGACGCCAACGAGAGAGAATTCCTTCTCTCTCTCTTTTCCGTCTAACCCCCCCGCGGCACCCTCTCCCTCCTGCCTCTTTTTCTCTCTCGCTCGGTCACCCTTGGCTGCCTCGCCGGTAAAAACAGCGCGAACTGGTCGGTCGCGTGCACGAGGGAGGGAGATAGGCGTGGTTCGCCGTTCGTACGTGCGCCCGTGCTCGGTGGTATGCGTGCACCCACCTCGTGCCTACTTCGCTCGGTTAGGCTGACGCGTACGCGAGAAGGGAGACGCGTCCCCGCGGCCGTGGAAGCGCCCGCGCCGCGGTGGGGGACAGCTGGCACGGGTGGTGTGTGTAGGTAGCCCGGCGCGCGCGGAGCGGCGGCGGAGAGGGAGGGAGACTTAAGGCCGCGTACACGAAAATCAGTGGGGACGCGCCGCGCCGGTTGCGCACGTGGAGAGAGAGGGGGGACGAGGGGCGCCGTGCGCGGCCGAAGGTGAAACCTCTCGAGCCGCCGTAGCCTCGCAGTCGGCGCGAGACCGCGCTACTGGAAGGATCGTTTTCGTGTGTCGTTGGGCTGTGCGAACGTGTGCGCGTTTCGTTATCACATCTCTCTCTCTCTGCGTGTTTCGCTTCAACGTGTTGTCCCCCTCTCCCTCTCTCTCTCTCTCTCTCGTGTCTTCCTTCCTCTCCCCCTCGCGCGACCCACGAGAGAGAGAGAGAAAGCAAGCAAAGCACCGGACACGCGTGTTGCACAGAGCGGCGCGCGCGATAAAGGGAGAGTCCTCGCGCGGGGGTTGCGCGATGAGGGAGCGCGTCGCAGGACTCCGGACGATCGCATGGCGGCTCCCGACTGCTGAGCTGTCACGTGATCCCTCTCGGCAACATCCCGACGGACGACGGAGCATTCTGTGATCTCGATGTGCCTGACCGATCTCGCCGGCCGCTCGCACAACGCGCTCTGACTGTTCGCGACACCGGGTCGGTCGAAGGGAATCTCGGAGGACGCGCCGAAGAGAGAGCATCGTCGAACGCCTGTCAGGTCTCGACGCGGAGAAGGATGAAGTGCCGCCGGATCGGCGAGATTTGTGTGTGTGCGATGTGATGACGCTCGCCCGTTCGCGAGCGATCCGGTCGCTGTTGTTGTTGTTTGAGTATACCGACTTCTTGTGTATCGTCCGAGGTTATTAACATCCGGAACTGCGCTCGCCGCGACCGCCCCGGACGTTCGTTCGTTGCTGTGATAAACGGGGGGAGGGGAGGGGGAAGGTGGGAATAAAGAGAAATTGAGAGAACGGATGGTCTCGGTAAGCTGAAGTTTTGTGCCTGCTCCATTGTGATCTGTGACTATAAGGAAATAGATAAGAAGAAAGAGAGATCCGCAGGTCCCGCCGATTAAAGTGTCCCAGCGTGGAGGAGGTTGAATCTCCGGAGGATCGGATGCGCGGCAGCCCCTAACCGTTATACCGGTAAGCGACCCACCGATTCGATCACGCCACCCTTTATCGCCGCGATACCCGTCAATCCGTCCGTGATTCATCGATACTCGCTTGTCGTGAGCTTCCGCGTAGTTATCGGGAAAAGACCGAGCGAAGGCAACGTTTTCTCGTCTACGCAACAAACGTTACGACGTTTCATATTACTTGTGACAAGTCTGTGTCACACAAGGTGCAGAGTTGTTGTTTTCGGTTCTCCGTGGGCGTCGAGAAAGATTCTCCGCCACGAATTGCTCCTGATACATGTAGCGATGTTCGTTATGTAACGCGCGAAATTCGTAAGAGAGATCTCTCGCAGACCTCTTTTACGGAAGGAGGGAGGGAGACGTTACCGATTGTGCGCACAGTGCCGAGTGATCACGGTGCATTTTTTCCGCAAGGGCGAGCTCCGCCGTGTTGCAACGTTATAAAAGTGTAACGTTTAATCGAGGGCTCCGCCGCAGCACGGGAGTGCGCCTTGTGTGCTATATCGAAACTCGGTTAACGGAGTAGTAATTTCGTCGTGGTTTTATTCGCTGCAACTTGGTCGCTCGCTTCATTAATGCCCGCAACTTTAATCGCTGCTCCTGCCGCGCGCGTCGACCGGCAAAAAAGCAAGTTCGCCGCGTGTAAAAAAGCCGTGCCGCGCACCGGTAGGAATTTTTGTCAGCCGGCGCGCAAATCGATGTCGCGGATCGATTGTCGTGTATTGCGAGCGAGCTCCGATCGAATGACGCACGTGATTCATTGAAAGAATCGAGAGAGAGAGAGAGAGAGAGTAGAAAGAGATAATTCGCGCGACGAACTTGCCATTTAATATCAAAGCCGCTTTTTCAACCCTCGTTGACACTAGAACGCGCTCGTAATCGATCTCGCACAAGCCAGCCTGCCACCCCGTCGTCACGTGCGAGGGCGGTTTTAAACATCGTGCGCCTCGCTCGTCGAAGCATCGCGGCGCTGAGCGTCGGAAGTAGAGCGGACACGCGTGTTAAAGTAAATACATGCGAGGCGTGCTCCGACTGCTCGTTCTTTTTCACGCTCGACCTTTTCCGCGCTCGCGATTAAATTTCGAAGCGCGCGTCACATCGAAACGAGAGAGAGAGAGAGCAGAAAGATCAGTTATTTATTGTTTATTCGTCAACGAGCCTCTCTCTCTCTCTCTCGGATTGTATTTTAGTGTCCGATTTTTTCGGAGCATTTACCCTGCCATAGAATTACTCAGAGTTTGTTAATTCCGTTTCTCACGCGTTTTAGGGAATGACATTCTTCAGAGAAAATATATATAACATTCAGCTCGTCTCATTGCCACGACTGAATATTTCAGAGTACGGCGAACGGTGTCGAGAACTTGTAAACTCGGGAAACCTGATAAATGTTTTGAACTGTTTACCCGCTGGTCTCTGGGAGCAGCAGGCTATTCTCGATTCTGGAGTTTTTGTTTTGTAGGACGATCGACGTACTTTGATCTCGTTATAAATCTACACAGCTATATTAACTTCGAGAATATATCCTTCGCAGATGTCACGCTGCTCGCTCACGTTCTTCTCACGAAAATGAAATTGTAAGGTACATACTCGACGTCATCGATTTCGAGTTAAGACGAAAACTAAATTCCACCGAAATTATTTCCTTCCATTTCTCGCAATCTTGGTAATTATTCTTCAAGTATACTTAACTCACATTATCCAGTTCTATCCCGTTTATAATATCCGCGTCCCAGATGTCGAACGAACCCCAAACTTTTCTTGTTTTGATTTGTTATCTATTGTTCCCGACTGTTATTTGTTTTGTATCTGTCTAACACAGATAGAGTCAGAAATAATCCTCCTCGCTTGTTGTATTAGAACATACTGTTCAAAGTCTCATCGTTGAAACTTATATTTTATCTATTGCAAGATAAATTTTTCAGGCCTCGAATCAGTCATTGTTGAACAAATAATAGCCAAAAAGCTAAAGAAACTCGGCAGCCTTCAGAAAATACCGACGCACTTTCGATTAAAAAGATAAAAATTCGTGATGCATCTGATGATTATCTATGCAGAAAAAAAAATTAGTATCAAAATTCATGATTTATATTCTCATATATAAGCAAGAATTATAACTAAGCATTGTATCAGTTTGAATATATCTTCCTATCCAATATTTTTCCCCTCAATTCATGAAAATATTGTTAGTCTTGAATAAGAAAAATACTTTTAATAGAGCTATATAGAATTTCTTCATATGTAAGACGTCAATTTTTTATCGTCATACAAGATTACATCATCTCGCTTATGTGTGAAAATATGAATCTTGAATTGATGTTAATTTTTTTTTGCACGCGCGGTCGTCAAACCTGTCGTATGATAATTATCGGAACCGACGTCAGATCGACACGTTCAGTGCTCTCTCGGGGCTACTTCCTCAGCAGTTCCTTTCGAACGATCTGTATCGAATTGACTTGGGTAAACGGCGTGGTCTTTGAAAGTATCTCTCGCAGGCGACGTCTCAAGGCAGAGGCTGTGAATGCGCTGCCACCTTGCTGCGCGAGGGTGGCTTAATATCGGAAGTAGAGCGGAAACGCGCGTCAGCCCAGCCACGTAGAACGATCCACTGCGACCAATCTCTTTCACGCGCGTCCCTTCACGCCTCGTGACTTTGACGCGTGCTAAGCGTGACACGTATGCGTTAATCTCTCGTGGCCGCCGTTACCTTTACGCGCACGCGCCGCATCGTTGCGCCGCTGTTGCATCGCGGAAATTTTGCTCACGTCGAAAGTGAATCGTGTCGACCGATCTCTTTCTCTCCTCCCTTATTTTTCGATATTCTCGATCCTCCGGTAATGAGGTTCGCGGCTAAAACCGTCTCCCGCGAACTAACGTTGCAATTTCACGCTCGACGAATGCCGCGAAAAAACAAAACGTGATGAACAAACGGATAGAACGCGTAGACGTAGACACCTCTCTTCGCTGGCGTCCTGCGTCGCTCGACGGAGACGCGGTGCGCCGAAAAGGGGACGTTGCTCTTTCAGATAAATCGACAGACCGCTCCGATTACTCGTGCGAATGAAAGTTTATTGACGTCCACCGGGTGGATAATCGTGCGAAACTTACCTCCATTGTCTCAACGGCTTCTTAATATGACCGTGATCCGAGAAGTCAGCGTCCTTCGTGACGCGCGCGACGTAAGGAGAGGCCGGACACGGAACGCGAGGTGTCAGATGTCACGGCTGCCCTGTCTCATTTGCAAACAACGCGACGAAAACGTCCCTCTTTGTCGGTCCCACGGACGGGTCCTCCTCGAGGCGCCACGTTTCACGCGCTTCTCGACGCTTCGTAATCGCGTAAGAGATATTTCATCCAGGATATACGGATTTATCAACTTTCTTCAATTAAATGTTAGACCACCATATTTTTTTACACGGCACTCACACAATGTTATCGCTTTTAACGCTAAACGTCGTTAAAATACATCAAACTATGTTCCGACCATATATTTAGGGAGATCAAACGTTTAATCCCGAGATTTTTAATTTTATTCGTCTTACACAAGAATCACGTATAACGTTGTCTCACCTTCGCTGAAAAATGAGTTTGATTGGCACACGGACAAGACGACAAAGCATAATTTCTAGTTTTCATGAGCCAAATTTCGCTCTTCTCAAAAATTCGGTTTCCTTCAACCAAAGTACGGTTTGATTGTCAGGTAGACCCAAACAAACTTATTTCTTAGTGTTGATAATCGAGCGAGCCACATTCGGCGCTAAATATGCGACCGAGATCGGCCAAGCATACGTAAGCCGCGTTCGTCGCCTACGAAGAAGGTAACCTTCACGCGAGAGACAAACACAGTTTCGAGTTCCGTTCGGCGCCTCGGCTCGCCTCTCAAATCTTCCTCGATCGTTCGGTGATTGTCACCCGTCGATCGGTATCTGTCCATCGGCCACACACACACACACACACGATTTATCGTGCTTTATACGTACTCGCGCCCGCCACTCGTTGCGAGCAAGCGCGTCGCACCGACCGGCAGCTGCATGCGGGGCCCTAAGTCCCGCGCATAATGATACATCGCGCCGGACATGAAAGTTATAAGCTTTAATTCGAGGCTCGCGCGATTCACCGTGCCTCTCGGTGACCGTATATCGATCGCCAATTTGCTATGCAGATCGAAAGGCCTTTCGGTGCGCTCTCCGACGCAGCCCCTGCAATCTTCTTCCCCGCCTTCTCCTCTCCCTTCTCCAACCCTTTATATCCCACTTCTCTGTTTCTTTTCTCCACGCTCGCTTCTCGCGCGCTCCCACGTGAAGACGGCGGCCGTGCAGAAATAGAATAAGCGAGGATTAAGGTAGTCGCTATCTCAGCGATAAGATTACACGCGACTCCCTCCGAGTCGCAAAGACAACTAACAGCGTGCGAGAGCATTTCGCGTTGCTTGCTTTCCCGCCGCCGGTCGCGTGAGCCACTCTCTCGCGAAAGATTCACACCGATGTCCACTGTACGCGACAGTCCGAGGGAAAGACGGGTGTCTTCTACACAGCAACGAATACACTGTTGCTCCTCCATTGGGCTGCACTTTCGTTCTCCGCTCGTCGACAAATTCTGTGTCTTGATACGTTTCGCACAATAACCCGAGAATTGGAAGCTTCTGCGGATTCCACAATCGAGACCCCCGGTGTGTTTATATTGTGCATTATCCAGTGCGGTGAATGTTGCTTGAAAATTAAACGTCAGTCGGTTCCGAGTAATGTTTACGGTAATGACTCGCGAAGAAATTGTTTTTCTTCAGTTTGCGATATATCTGTTATTTGTCTGAATATGCTTCGCTGTTTGAGCTGTCGAGATTAAAATTTTACACTAAAACGACCTCTGATGCATCTTTGCTTGAGAAGCATAAGAACTCGCGTTATCGGTTGGACTTTAGTATAGAGAAAACGTGAAATTCTTTTCTTCACGTTTGACAGAACAGAGCATCGATGTGTACACGAATCAATCGAAAACTATATTTAAAAAAATGCTGGAATGTTTTTGCGCTTTTTCCGTGAAGCACGTAGTCGACTGTTCCACCGTTCCACCGTTGTGCTCCTAAATTCATTCTCATCCAAAGAAAAAGACCTCTTGGGATTCGATAGATGTGTTTGTTTAAGTTGAATTTATCTAATATAAACAACATAATTCAATATAAAATATCTGTTTGAATATAAATATTACTTCAGTAGAGTAAACCATGTTGTTTGATAGGAAAAATCATATTATTTAGAGGAAATAATATTTTTAATAAAAAAAAATATTTCATTATATATTAAATACTGTTTTATTGAAACAAAGAAGTTCTTTAATATTTTAATACAATGTTACTTCTTTAAAATAATATGTTGCTTGTGATATCCATTGTAATGTTTAGAAAAAAATACAAAAGAAATATGTGACAAAGAGATATTTATTGTGGAACGAAACATTCGTTGTTTGCCCCATTTCAAGAGACAAATTCGTTTCAATGAAGGGAATTTTATTAAATCGAAAGAAATCTTGTTCTTTCTGCAGATAAATGCTTTGCAGCGCGAGATTAAAGCTTCCGAAGAGCAATTTTGTCGGAAATCATCGTGGCGACTGCGTTATCGAAACCGCGAGCTAGTTTGCGTCCCGACAAGTTTCGCATATTCCACGCGCCGACGATTCTTGCCGAATCGATTCTGCGGCAGACGTGTGTATCTCCCACGACGGCGAAGGAACGAGAATACGATGGCTCGATATCGCGCAATTTTTACCGATTCGACGAACGCGGGATGATCGAACGTGAGTAATTTCTCTTGTGGCACGGCGCCGCAATTAGGAAATCCATTTGGCGTAATTGCGCGAACGACCACTCTCTCGGTACTAGCTACCGCGCTTAATCAAACGGCCGCGGCCATCCGCCTCACCATTTACTTGTACAGCGCGTTTCATAAAGCTCGGAGTCGCACGTGCGTGTTCGATGCGTTTGACATCGATCCTCTTCTTTTTGCTACGATCGACGACGGAGTGTATAACCGAGGGTCGGCGAATTCTACCGAATCGAACTACGACTATGTGAAACACGCACAAAGTCGCCGGTATAAAAAATCGCACTCTCCGATCCAGGTGGATTTTGAATGAATCTCAACTTTGAAATCTAGCTTTTTATCTCACTGCGAAGACCTTCGTGACTGGGGAAATATATCCGCGAAATATATTTATCCGTCGGCAGAATCTTAATTTGCGGTATTTCTTAAAGCATTCTATTCTTTTTAATTTTCTGACATTTTGTCTGTTCTCATTTCAAAATATTGACTTAACATTAAGAATATGAAAATGTAACGATTGGACGAAAAATGTAATGCTGCGTAAAAATACAAAACTCCGTGAAAATCGCGAGCCTTTTCGATCCTGGGTGAAACGTGTTCTTGAACGCGCGAGCGTCAAAAGTGTACATGCCGATTAGACATATTTGCGTTATTGACGATCGATCGATATCGGTCTATCGGAGGCAATGACGATAACAAAGATGACAATCGTTAACGTTTGTAATGACAGCTGATTAGCGAGTTAACGAGCGTAGATCGGCAAGTTGAGTACTTCTTTATCCGTTCCTTTCTATTCGAAAGAAAGTGAGACTTTGCTTCTGGAGAGGAGAGAGAAGCGGTGATAACGAAGACCGATACAAGAGTATCGATCGTACGCACGCTCGCCGCGCCATTCAGTTTTCTTAATATGAGATCCGCGTGAGCCGAATGACTCATAAGAAGTAGCAAAACTAGAACAGTTGAACATATCTGTTTGTGGTGAAAGAGATCTTAAAGGAGAACGCGCACGTTGCACACGCGAGCGACGGAATGAAAGAAAATTTCAGAGGCGACTAAAAACGTCGGGGGAATAGTAAATCCGGCGCGATAGTTAACCCTTCGCGGTTCCTGGAGTATTTTTTTTAATTGGGTGTTAAATGTCTGGTCTTTATTTCTTATGTTCTCGACGTCACGAGCAGCGTGGTGAATAATTCCAGTCATTCGTAACGTTTTATAAATCATCTCGAAATATATCTCGCCAATCTTAATATTCCTCATTTCTCACGGATTAATGATGAAAAAATTCGCTATGTGGTTCGAAAAATGTTCAAATTTCTCCGGATATTCGTAAATTTCGAGACTGCTATAACTAGAACAGGCGTCTTTGCGCGTCGAATTCAAAAATTGCGAAATAATTATTGCTCTTTCGTATTTCGCGTATTGCTCGCGTTTCATCGTTTGATTCTTTTTTTATTCCTCGCGAATGCTCGTTCGCGCGATTTCAAATGTACGCCCACGAAAATCCGACGATGTCGACGCGTAATGATCGGTCATTATGCTAATCAGAGTCCGCGAGAGGGCAAATCTCGCGCGACGATACGCCTCGCGAATTGTCACCTGCGCGCGGCGTAAGAAAAAACGTACCGCAAATCGTGCACGCGAGGAGGCACGACATGCAAATCGCGTCTTCGAAGGTGGTCGTAATTGGCGATGTTGATTTTTCTAGACGCGCACGTTCAATATATACGCGGTCGAAACGTTCGCGGGCGCAAACGTCGCGAAAGGCTGTGTTTTGTATTGTTAGTTTAATGATTCGACCGCAGATCGTAGTTGGTGACTGTACAATGTCACCGATAGAGTCCCCTCGGCGAGACATATTTGACCTTTAAGGCAGGATGCGACTGCGAGAAGGAAAGGCTCGTCTCACGCGCCATTCGATTCGTCGCGATTTATCGCCGTCTTACAAATCTCCACCCTTGAAAAAAGGACGTTCGGTTCAGTTTACATATGTTTAGAATTTGCTCGCATCTCGAAATCTCTAAAAGTTTCTTTCTAAATTCACCAATTCTTTGTTTTTCTCCGTTGCTAAAATATCAATCAACATAATAAACACAGTAGATGTTATTTCAAAATATTTTGAAATCCTACACAGAAAAGAGGGCTAAATTCAGGCAAACAATTGCTCCAACACTCCTTGGCGAATTTTTATTTGGATCAAGTAAATATTATTTGATCCAAGTAACAATATTTGCTAAGGAGTATTGGAGTAATTATTTACCTGAATGTAGCACCTTAATCTATGTAAAGATTTTGCCTGAATAAACCGAAGAAACGATCCTTTCCCGCTCAAGATACAGGACTATCGACGTGTTATGGCGGGAGAGGCAAATCTGATTCTCCCCATCTTGTTGCGATAATCATCGTGTCGACGATACTCGTTACTCCAACTTGGACGGAGGTAAAATCAGCGGAGACCGGCGTGAATTCAGGCGTATAAAAAAGAGCGCCGTCTGGTCGAGAATTACGAACGACCGTCGCGAAGACGTCGCCGTGTCTTGGGCGCGCGCGCATAATCGTGTGTGCCGGCGAGCGGACACACGGAGGCGTGTGAATCCTCTTCTAATTAATTCTTCGAGCGGGCCGATAATGGGGCCACGAGCGGGCGAGCGTAGTGCCGCGTAGGTGGCCCGAACGAACGCGGAGTTTCTTCATCGGCGCGCGTGCAGGTGTAGCCTTCGCGTAACTAACGCCCGGATAGCTTTCGACGATATTTTATACACGCTGTCCTCCGTCGATTCCCGCGCGCCCGAGAGATCCGTGGAAAGTAAACGCTTGCGTAAATCCGCCCGGTCCCTCTCGCCCGGTCTCCCCCGTGTCCCAAGGCGACTCGTGTCGTCGATTCTAAAATGTTCACCTCGACGAGTAGGGCAGGCTCTGCGGCGGTTTTGCTGCGGTCTGTGCTTGGCGCAGAAGCGAATTTCGCTCCGGCGCTTTAGCGTCCTACGCGAAATTCTTCCAGCGCCGTGGACACCGCGCTGAATACTACACTCGGCTTGCTCGAGAAAGCGCCGTTTATTATCGCTTGAAAATGTACGATATTAATTGCCGCGCAACGCAATTCGATGCGAACGCGACACGTGAGCGGGAGAGAGAGAGAGGGAGCGGGAAACGCTTTCAGACGACGACATCGCGGCACAAAGTAGTGTCTCGATCTCTCTGTACATATAACGTTACGCGAATGCACTTTTTTTTTCTTTATTTTACGATGACCATGGGAAAACCGATACTCCCGTCGTTAGGAAAAGTTGAACAGCCACGCTTCGCGCGGTCAACCCTCTAACGTCGAGGTGGATTTTCAGAACGTCCGACTTTTTCCAAATATTCTACCGCAATTATTTGAAATCGGTCAACTTTATTGTGTTTTTTCACCTATAAATAAACAGAGGAAGAAGTTTCATCATTACTTATTTTTTTGTGTTTTCACCCATTTCGCACATGAATTAGATGATAAGCGAAGAAAATCCGATCATACCATTAGATAGTACACACGTGTGTACGCCGATGCATCATAACTCGAACGCACGATGTCAACCTATTAACCTATTAACGATCTGTGTGCCATCCCCGAGTTCACGGAATGACGTTGGTCGTTGCAGCCGCGAGGTGGCCACGAGCGCGGGGGTTGGAGTCGTTAATCACACCGTGAAGCTTAACCGGGCGCGCGTGCCGGTGGGTGAGAGCGAGGGTCGCGCGAGGATAACACGGAGGGTTGGTTTCACCGGCCTTGACCGTGAATCCACTTCTCCCTCCACCACCTCCACGCCCGGCACGGGGTTCCACGGCACGTTGCACACGGGTGTCGTCTCGTCTCTCGCGCGCGCTGGAAATCAATATCGCTCTCGTGCAACGACAGAGAAGCTGCGCATCGGACTGGTCGAGAAAGGGGCGAGAGAGAGAAAGAGGAGTATCCTGGTTCGCGTCGGAAAATATTGCGGCTTATCGCAATTACGTCGCCCCGCGGCTATTTTGAATAATTACACGCGGCAGAGTTATGAAGTCAGACCGGAGTGTCGGGATGTGCGGGGCGGAAAAGCGGCGAGGTACACCGCGATTGAAGTCTACTGGTGCATTATTCGAAAGAAATGTTACTACTTATTAGTATTACTGACTTCTATATCCGAGCGATACATCCGCACACAATCGCCTCTTGGCGGATACACGCGCGGTTCAAGTCCCGGAGTTTAAGAGAACGTCGCTCGGGTGCAATTTGAAATCACTCTTACGACTCTGTCTCATGTACATTGCTAATAATTTAATAGTATATTATCGCGTGTCATTAATAGGAATTGCTGTTTATCGTACAGCTAGATAGTAATTGGGAGATTATATTGAAATAAATTACACTCCTCTGTTTTCGTCGAAAGTTCGAAGATGCGACACACGACGAGAGCCGTTCGCCTCGACTTTCGATCGGCCATCCCGCGGAGAATTAAGTCACCGGCGCAATACTTGACGCGCGAAGTTACACGAAGTACGGTGACCGTAACAGCTGGAAATGAATAAGCGTGTGAAATGCCAACGGGCTTACTCAGACATAACAAACGAACGTAAACCGGCGAAAGTATCGTATCGGCGTCGGCGGCGCGACCAAACCTGACGGAGAAGCCGCGTGCGCGCGCGAAAATTACGACGTAGTATATATTCGCGATACGAAACGCGCGGGTACAAATGTTACGACGAGCCGTTATGAAGTACACCCGCGTCCTAAAGCGCTCGCGCATTCGTCCGCCAACGCCGAGCGATATCTAATCCGGATACATTACTGACGAGCGTTACGAGCGGGGCGGTATTTCGTGTTAATGGATCTTGGATTGCTCCGTAAAGATGACGACGTGACACTCCGAACTTCACGACTTGCCGAATAGATATTCTTCATTATCGCGGTCTTAAAACAGTTATCTCCGACATAGTCATAACCTTAATTACGGAGACATGATATTTCTATTTAATCTATTAGGTTGGTGAGAAAAGTATCAATCATTTTTCTCCATCGCGACAATGACGTACTCGCGAACTCGCCGATTTTACGACCTTCCATCGCGACATTGAAAACTGACAATATATAATTTTCAATGGATCGTGTTAATTAACTCCTCATCGACAAGCGCATCTTTAATGCTGAATAATATGACTATTTGATTTTCACGCGAGATGAATTATTAAACACGACTTTATATGTTCGATCAGTGCCCATGTGCGCTCGCGATTGTCTCGCTCCGCGATTTTTTTACATAAGAAATACAACTTGTCGAACGGTAATATTTAGCATAAGCTAAACGCAGTATTAATGTAGTCACTAGATTCAGTATTAAGACTGTTAGTAAAAAATCGGATTTTCAGTGGCAATATTAAGAGGCTCCTTCATAAATTTATTACTTATTGAAAAAAAAAGACTTCCCTACAATTTTAACTATTTAAGTAGTAAATGTTAATTTTGAGCGAAATTAAGACGCATATATGCACAATATTACAAACACGGAAATATTATTTATTTCTCTTATTAATACTTTATTTATATGCCTATTGAGCTAATAGAGATGCACACTCAATAGAAAGTGGTATATAAATATTTAAATATGTATATATATTACCGGTCATTCATTTGAATAAATAACTAAATATCTCGTTAATGTCATGAAAGAAGTGGAGAATGTATACATTTTTATAATAAAAAAAAAAAGAGTCATACTTCCTAATCCTTACTATTGTTGAAATGTCTTTTTGATTTAATTGGAATACCGACCATCGATTCCTAATGACTTCGAAATGTACTCAACTTGAGGTACAAGTACAAATAGTCGAATAGAAGTACAAATTATCTTCAGAAAATTTTACAAGAAAAATGGAAGCAAATTGGAAATTTTGGATAAATTGACTGTCAGAAATATCTCGAGTGTAAATATACCCTAAATATGGTTTAGAAAAAATTAAAAACAGAAGAAATGAAAAATAGGATATTAACCTCAAGAGGCGCGTGTACAAAGTATCGTTTTCAATTACGAATATCTCAGCTTTCGAATGGTCAATCGTTTTCTAACTTCATAGACGCGTAGATAGTATTTTCATCAATTTGCAGCTACAATTTAAAAGAGTTTCTAAGAAAATGGTTTGACAGACTAACCGCTGCAAACGACGAGAATAAACGACGTGACTTCTCTTACAGAAGACTCTTCCAAGTTGACAATTGAGACCAGAAATCGATCAAACCGCGTAAAATTAACCAACTTGGCGGGATCGTCCGTGAGAGGGAAAGGGATAGGAAAACACGAGAAAGAGCTCGCGACGTAATATAGTCGCGAGTTCTGGGACAGGCGACCGATCGTATCTGTCGGCATCGCGATGTGTAACACTAACACGAGCGCGCGAGACGGATTTAACGGAGTAATTAACGCCTACGCGCGCGTCTCTCCTCGAGCCGCCGAGAGTGAGCGATCGACTTCGCCGCGCGAACGCCGTGAGCTCTCGTGGTGATTCGCGCGGCGCGGAGATACGTCGTCCCCCCCCTCCTTCTCTTTCTTTTTCTTCCTGTCCCAGCGACGAGACTCGCAACGGATATGACGCGGCGTACCGCCGCCATTTCCGGCGGGCCGCGCGATTTTTCGCTACTTTCCGACCGGCCGGATCGTTAATTGCCGGCGACGCGGCGTACCGCTTTGTCGCGAGCCGCCCGCCGACGAACGAAATCGACGTTCCCGTCCGAGACAAGCCACATGTTTACTGTTAATTGGCCGGCCGGTGAATTTGCATTTTAATCGGCCGGCGCGAAGCCGAGCGCGTTTTGCGCGTAAATCATGTTTTGAAAAAGTTCCCGAAGCAGCGCCGGGCGCGAGAACAAACAAACCGACCGGCAATTTGAGGAGCGATAGGTGATGTGTGGCATTGATTGTCCGGGCAAGCGGCGGACAGCCACTTTCGATCGTGTCGCCTCGTTAGCGCGCTTTCGCCCGTGATCGCGTTTCACGCGATAACCCGCCTTTAACGCGCTATCTTTATCGCGCGATTAGTCCGCTGACAACAATATTCGCATTAAGTGTGTTGTCGCGGAGTTTGATTTCTGTATTCCCGTACATTGTGTACGTCTCGTTCTAATTCGTGTGCACGTCTGTCTGCGTATCTTTTAAAGCGCCTACCTCTCTTCTCTCGCGCGGAGATACCATCGTTCGGGATTTTATCGTTGCGTTGACCCCGGAGGGGGATCTCTCCACTTTCGCGTTATCCTCGCAAATTTCTCCCGAGATGAAATTTTGCCCCTATTTTAAATCTTAAATCTTACAAACACAATAGAGAAGCTAAAATAGCAAAATAGATTCAATTTCAATTCTAATGATACATTGAAAATAAGTGCTACCGCTCAAGTAGGCTTTTACTCCGTTGATTTAAGCCGTCTAAATAGGCGCAAACTATCCTCAAGAGAGTCAAAGTGGCGTCGAAATCTCGACTCGAGTTACGCGCGCGAGATTATTTAAGCTCGCGGCCGTCACGTTTCGAATTATTACCAGCCATCGATTCCGGGTTATTGCGCGAACGGATTGATGTAAGCATCTGTAACATTGTCCGTGTCGTCCGTTAAAATTACTTTTTTTTCTAATGTCCCGAGTAATTCCTCGGAGATTAGACTAGAATAATATTGAAGTTCAAAGATCTTCGATGTTTTTTTTTCCTTTGTTTTTCCTCAATGCTCGACTTGTTGACGCGGTGAAAGCTCTCGCGGGGTGCTTCCCACCCGCGTCGACCCGTATTCGCTCCGGGAATTCGCGATGTTTATATAGGTCAGGAGATGCGCGTGGCGCCTATCGATCGACCCAGGGATACGAGTTCAAGGTCGCGCATCTCGTTTCAGAGAGGCTGCGCTGCCGTTCGCGCTGTACATGCGAGAGAGCTCGACAGACCCTCGTCGGACTTTTCGCGAACGTCCCCCCGCCCGCATTGTTGCATCGACATATTTGATCGGCGCGGAAAAAATAGGCCGCGCGACGGGCGCTATTGTTTTAACATTGAAAGAGAGAGCGTGTATATTTTCGACACAAAAGAATAATACTCTATATCTCCCTGCATTAATAATAATGAGATAATGACAATAATAATAATAATAATGCAATAATGGTAATGATGATAATAATGATACTTTATGCGAAAGAAATTAAATTAAACAAACTGCATATCGGAATTAAGAAGCACCACCAGCGTATTCCGAAAATATTAAAGGCAAATTTGGAGAATCGGAGGATAATCATCGAAATTTGATCGAGATTGAGGCGAGATCGGACCGTACAGAGTCACGTGCGCATGCGAGTACAATCGCGCAGTTTCGATTTACTCCTGCGCGTTTTCCCGATGGTAGATTTGCGGGCGGTGATTGCGCGGTACGACGGGAAAGAATAGACAGGTGTCGGCGAGTCAGTGCGCTTCCAGCCAGTCGGCGCGCGCGAATAATCAAGTTCCCTCTTCTATTGCTCATCAATATTTGCGTATATTTTGGCGTATCCGTGGTTACATTTGACGAAGTCTCGCAGGCAAGTAATGTTGATACTGTATTTACCGGGAGTCGTTTTATCCATCGGATAGCGAATCTTCTTCCGCAGGTATGTACGTTTGTCCCGGTGTCGTCGTCGATGTTTAATATCTTTCATAATCCATGAGATTTTCTCTCTAACATAACATACATATTTTATGTATACGCTAGTTATTCTTACGTAATATTTCGGTAAATATGCATAACTGGTTTCGCCGACTGTAAAAAACGAACGCGACTTTCCGCTTCCCGAAATATTCAATTATACGACGCTCGTAATAAATTCATACTTTATCGCCGTTCTGGAAACTCGTGTTTTCGCGACATTTTGTACACGGTAATAAAAAGCCGAGAGGTGTCGAAGGTAGACTTCCGCAAAACGACGAGAGAATTTATCGATTCAAATTTTCTTCTCTCGTCGTGCCAAAGATTTTTCAAAGCTGTTCATGCTCAACTCCCCATAATACTTCTCTTAAACGCTTACACATACTATCGAATATTTCGTTGAACGTTCAAATATGTAAACCACCCGAGATAATTCTTTCTTTGACCTTTTGATTGCCGATGACGAGGATTCTCGTCATTTTGGATTTTACGTTTATTGGCGCAAAAATGCATTTTCTCGTCATGAAATATTTTATTATGTTAGAACACTTAAATGATGTTATCACTGAAGCAAGGTGTAACTAAGGGTTTTCGGATATATTGAACACGATTTTTTAGTCCGATTTGTCAAATATTATCTCAGAAAAAAGATATAACAATAAAAAAATATGAAAATTTTTCGAATTTTCGAATATTCTTATAACGAGATATTTTGTTATGTTAAAGTTTTAAATGAATTAAATATAATATTTAATTAGTTTTAAAAACGTCTACATTTATTCCAAACTAATATCAAATTTCAATTAAAATCTCAATTTAAATCTGCCATTTTGGGCTTATGGCAAATATTTTTTAAGTTTGACTTGAAATTTGTCATCAGCATCATTAAAAACTCCTCTATATAAACTTTCATTAATTTTCAAGGATTTTTCGTTTTTGACATTTTAAGATCAGTCGTGGGAAATGGTATGGCAGTGAAAGGGTTAATTCTTTTCTCTTTATCACTTACGGCTAGAACTAGACGGTGTAGATGTATTATCCGCGAGTTTACACCCAGAATCAAGAATACGACGATAAAAAACGCAGTATTAGGCGGTCTCCCATGAAGATATTACGCTCATTTACGACGTAGGAGACTATCTAAAATCGATAAGAGACCTCGGGCAACAAAACCACGGGCTTTCGCGTCTATTTGGATCGTTGCCCGGAAGCGACGCAGATGCTACGGAGGATTAAGCGCACACATATCAAGCGTGTTGTGCGAAACGCGCCGATTTCAGTCACTTAGCGATAACACTCGATTCTCGCTCGAAGCGTTAATCTCCGGCCACCGCCGCCGCCGTCGTCCTCGTTTTCCTTCGCCTCTCTCGTCATCCCTCTCCCTCGTCCTCCTCCCTTCGTCTTGCGGTCGCTCTCTTCCGCAACCGTTGCCGCTGAACGATCGGCTGGCGCTAGGAAAACGATCATTCTCTATGGTCGAACAGGTAGCTGGGTTGGGCCTGGGTCGTTAAGTAGGTGCACGTACCAGCCGCGCGATCGCGAAGTCGCCAAAGTGCTCGGCTACCGGAATTAACGAGTTGAGAAGTCGGGCTCTTCGTCCACTTCTCGCTTCTGCTCTGTCACTTTTATGCGCGAGAGAGAACTTTGAGACGATCAACGCGAAGAAATGTCGATTATACTTTATAATTACTTACAATCTACCTCTGTGAGTGTCGAGCATACGGAAATCGGTTTTTAAGTATCCATCAATGAATTCATATATATTTTAATAATTACGTAATAATTAAATTAAAGATTGAATAATTTAATTTAATTTCTCTCGCAGTTACCGAAAAGTCATGATTAATAATGCGGTTTAATAATGAAACGTTTGCGAATAATCCATTATTTTAGCCGCCCGCTGCAGTAGTATTATTAACGCTGCAGCAGCAGCGGTAGTTACTCTTCATTAAAAGCAAATAGAAATTATTAAAATTGCCTCACATTTAATACCATATTTAATATGGAGATTTACACATATACATGTATTAAATTATCGACAGATTTATTATTGAGGTTTGAAATCACGCGATGTGACATACACCGATGTACATATGTCTCGCAATTGAGGAGATTTGCAGATAATCGATATCAAAATACACCGGGCGTAAAAAGAGAGAGATATAAGCGCAAGAGAGGAAAAAGTCGATCAATCGATCGGGCAACACGTCTAATCTCCGTTTCTTCGCTAGATGCCGGCTAACAGGTATTCGCGGGAGGAAACGCAACGAGATATCGATACCCGACCGACCACGCGCCCCCAGGATCGATGATGAGGTACGTACCTCATCCCGCGCTCTCGTATTCGCGGCTCGTATACATACAGAAGCGGTTCTTATCGCAGATCGGATCTCCGTCCTCTTCCCCTTACGGCAGCTTCGCGTTTGACGTCCTGAGGCTCTCGGTCAGTGGTTCCCAAAGGATCTCGGCGTCTCTCGCGCAACAGACGGTACGCTGAGAGAGCGACGCTTCGAAATATATCGAGCTTTATGTGTTATATTTTATTACGAAGAAAATATCGACATACTTTTTCGGTGACCCTTTTCCTCCTTAAAATGTTTTTCAATTTTCGAAATTTTTCCGAATTGCAAAATTGTGATGCATATAATTTTTGAGACTAAATGTTTTCGTCCGAATTACTCGATCGCGATGATTTTGACGCTCGCGACATCCGATCCCTGAAATGTTTAAGATAAGTTGTCAGTTTCGCGGGGGTTGAAATTTCACGATCATTAAACTCGTTGATATCTTGGCCGATTTTTGCATTATTGTACTTTTAGATCGCTGTAGTTTTACGTTCTCTCGTATGGTTGGGCGAATTCTGGCATCGCCTCACGATGCGAAAATACGCGCAAATCTCTGTACTGCCAACACGATTCGCCTCCCACAGAGAAAGAGAGAGGGAGGGAGGAAGAGATGTGCTGAATTTGTTAAATCTGATAAATTCTCCGGCCGTCCACGACGGCAACACGGGAGAGTAATGGCCGTTGGCGCTTCGTCGGAAGCATCTTCCGGGACATCCGCCCTTGAGCTTCCACCGACACCCGACATTAATATAATTTCTATCTCCGGCGTTGGACGGGGAAAAAACGACGTCATTAAATGTCAAACGCCGGGCCGAGTTACACGTGGCTCAGGTGCGCGCAATCCCGTCGCGCGCGTTCAAGGCTCGCCCGTTACACCTGTTACGCGGTGGACTCCTCGGACTCTTCCGCTCTCCTCTCTCTCCTCCTCCCCCATCCTCACATTTGTAGGCGCTCAGGTATCCCCTCTCTCTTCGCGTCTGAAACTTCTTGTTGGCGCGGCTGCTCCTAAACGCTCTCGCTTCTGATCGCCTCTTTCGCCGCTCTTTCGGGACCGCACGGTAATAAATTCTCCGCGTCGCTACCACTTCCTCGCTCCTCCGCGCCCGTCGAGTTTTCTTCCCGCCGTTCTTCCGCCCGGCCGGTCTATTGTGCTCCATCGACTTTAAGGAGACCTCGGGATCCTATCTGACGAGGGTTCGGTCGCAACGAGACACATCTCCCGTTAAATACCTACCGTGTTTCTACTCGATTCGCCGTACTTTCCTTACGATCAAATGTTCCTTTCGAGTATCTCTTATTTCGTTCGTATTGCATTCTTCAGTACGTGTAGCTGCTGTTTTGAGAAATGTCAAGTAACGAAGATAACGATGAGGAAACGTGTTCAATGCTGGCTAATTCGAATTTAGGCCGAAGTCTTAAGTTGAGTCTCACTGAATAACTTTTGTTTCGATGTGATATTTGTCAAAAATAATGAAAATTATATTTAAAAGTAATTTGTAATCATTATGTGACAAAATATCCTACAACTATGTGCTGTGCGATACGTTTTTATGTGTAATAGCTTATAAAACATTTATTTTTTGACTTAATTTTTTAACCTTATTCATACTGCATTGTTTTAATTTGCTTATATAATATTTGAAAAGATAAAAAGAGTCATCATATAAGTACCATCGTACCGCTGGGCACAAAGATTCGCTTCTGTTCCGCGTCTCTTTCGAGAGCAAACGCACGATGATTCTCATCGGTGATCAGACCCGAATTGTTTCCCGTTGATCTCCCAGCGGACCGACGACCATCATAGATCAAGATAATCCGACGTTAACGTCTCAAACGAGCGAACGATGGCCGCGGATCTGTGCCAAGGAGTCGATTATTTAGCGAGAAACGCCGCGACTATCGGCCCGATCTCGGCCGAGATTATCGAGAGACCACCCGTGCCACTAGCGTGCGTACTAATGACACGGATTATAACCCGTTATTATATAAACGTCGCTCCTCTTTTGAAGCTTTTCGGTCGTTTGATGCGCACGTCCCAAACTGCAGAGGCATTCTCCCGGGAGCGAGAAGCGTCGACACGTGCGCGCGATTCAACGCATAATTTTCGGGCCCGATCACGTGCGAGAAACATTCAATATTGACTCGGCTGTGCAAACACCTGAAATATTTAGGCGTTCGAGTGTACTAGCGTCCGAAAATCCTGGTATTCAAATATCCGGATGGTCAAACAACCAGATGTTTAAACAAACCGTCGAAATTAGCTGTCGACGGCCCGAACGGATGGACTACTTATTCCGGTCATGGAAGAGAGGTCTCGTAAAAAAAAGGCATACGCAGACTTTAATTTGTATGTATCGCGGTAATAAAGATGTACTTCTCTCGTCACGGCGTAAAACATTGTCCGCACGGAGAAAAAAATTCTGTTGCAGCAGCAAATTGTTAGTTACTGTAGTGACAGCAAAAAGGTTTGTTCGGACGGATCTGTCAAGAGTATTTAATTTTTAGTTATGCCAACTAAATTTTATTACTGCCACAACAACGTTTTATTACAACAGCAAAATTATTTTTTCCATATGACAAATCTTCTTGATGCCACTATAGTAATTAACAATTTGCTGTTCCAAAATTTTTATCTCCATGCGGCTACGTGTAAAAATCGAGTGCAAAAATATTATCGAGCGTCAAGTGTTTCAAGAGCCACGCGCGATATTTCGTTTGATATTTCATTTGATGTAATTAATAGTGAGTGTGCACTTGTGCGCGGAATTGTTACGTATTTTTAATCTCGGTCTTTATTAACAACGTCATGGCGTCGGGGAAAATATAGAGAGAGATAGGCGCTTTCAGATTAACGTGTAATAACGGAACTTGTGTCGCCTGATGGCGAAATTAACGTGAAAATTAGTACAGATGTTACACGACGACAATAAAGCGCGGATGGAAGCGTTATAACCGATTTTGCAACGAGATTCATTTTCATCTCGCCTGACAGCACCTCGTCGTTGCCCGTTTCGGATCTCTCTTTCTCTTGCTCTCTCCTCCTCCACTCCATTCATCGCTCGTTGAAATTATGAGCCACCTGCTGCGTTATCGAAATGTACAGCTTTTGATTGGGAGCGCGCAGCATTTTTTGCGCCACGTGTATTTTTCTTCCCGACACTAGCCTTTGATCTTTCCGACTATTCGAGTGCTACTCCAAGACTTATTGGTCTATTAAAATCGTACGGTTGTACAAGGTGTCCCGAATCAACTAAAGGATTACTTAAAGATGTACTCTTTCGAGAATTTCGAGTCGAATCTTCCTCGAAGGAAACGCCGAATCGATCGTATCTTATAGATTCTCAAAATTAAATTCCTCGTTATGTATAGATTTTCAATAAAGTATTCGGTAAAATGAAGTTAGTGTATGAAATAAAAAGAATAAGCCAAATAATCAATTTTCGTTATCTATTTACACATTACACATACATATAGTTCAGTATGCGAATATTCATACTTGATTTCTGTAACATCTCAAATGTAATTGAATTTGATATATAATATCTCGTTTAGACTTGCTTGGAAATTTCGCGCTTGGAAATTTTTCCTAAATCTTGCGAAGTTCTTCGCGCGAATATCACATTAAAATGCGAAACACACCCGGTTACTGCTTTTTTAAGTGCCACCACTTCACATCGTTAGAGCAGCCCCACGTCTCTCTTTTTTTTCCACAGGCATTGTGCCTCACGCTATCATTATTTCAATTTATACCCGCGTTGGCCGCGTAGGAAAGTCTGGCGCGAATATGGCGCGCCAGGTGTCTTCCCCAAAAGAGTAGCTACGGGTTGAATACAGGTCGCGAATCCGGACACTTTTGGGCCGCGGTGATTAATTTTAATTGGCCCATCTGTCCCGCCGCCGCGTCGTATACTTCGCTTTTGGAATATCCGCCTTAAGGATGTCTTTATCGATCGTGATTTACGCACGGCGATCCCTCTTTAATCGGATTCACGTATGTAAAGTCCTCGCATATACTAACGGACGTAGATTATTGGCGTGATAGGCAGAGTTTTTACTTTTCTCTTTCCTTTTCTCAACTTTATCTCCTTCCTTCTACCGTCTGTCGACACTCGAAATACCGTATAATTTCACTCGAGATCTTATTCGGAATAACTGATCTTCCGTCCGTATGTCCATGCTTATTATTGGTTGAATGAACAAACATTAATTTTATTATACATCAATTTTGTGTGTGTGTGTATCTGTGTAATTATAAAAAAGGGGCAGACAGTTAATTGACATTCTTGATTACAAATATTCTCGAACATGAGAGTATAATCTTCGATCATACGTTCATACACATGGAAAAAAACAATTACGTTGGTGTGACTGAATTTCCTGTTGTCTGGAGGTTAAACTATAACTCGGTTGTAAGAACAAAAAAATTCCTGTAGAAGGTTTCTACTCAATCAATTGCTCCCAGTTATCTTAAACGATATCTTAATGCAGCTGAATGTTTACGCAAATGTTCTCGGTCGCGGTAACGAAAACATCATTTCTTGTCAACGAATTTTCATTCCCTATTTAATTATAAGTACTGAGATGTTTTTCCGTGCGTTAGAACAATTCTCTCGACATATCCTTTCAAACTATATATTTTGCCAGTTACACCTCGCAAATGAAGCATTAAAGCAGGTTAAAACCCGTGACACGTTTCTTCTCCAGACATCATCATTTTCATCGTTGGAATAACCTCGCTTATCATTATCATTTTTTTACACAAGTACAATTTTAGATGAATATGCAATTCTCACGTACAACGTTGCTGTTTGTCGTCCGATGTGAAAGTGCAATCGCTATTGGTCAACTGACCGAATATTCCATTGGCGACGTAACAAGAAATGATCTTTTTCGGGCGTTTCCTCTGTCCGTATCTCCGTGGAGATTATCACCTTTGGCCACGAGAAAAACGGACGAGATACCGTCTTCTGTGCTTCCGGACCGTCTTCTGCCGACCACGTACTTCCTTGATAAGATCGCCCTCTCTCTCTTTTTCCCGCGTGGAATTAAGCTCTAATCTCCGAAGGGAAGCGGCTAACCGACGCGGAAGTCGCTCTTGCTATACCGCGCTCTCAAAATTCCGCTATGGAAAGTACGTTGAGGAATTAAATATATATGCATCATGTGGATTTCCCTCGTACCAATAAAATGCGTTTGAGGCGACACGATGAACCAGGTCGAAGTTGAAACCGAAGTTGAATTTTTTATGCAGAAGAAATCCCGTCAACTGTCATAGGCGTGTTCGTCTTGTGACAGTTAAGCGAACACGCACGACTCTGCAATTGACCCCTAATTTATGAGAAATTAAATCTCATCATCTGCAACGATCTGTTCTTAATATCGTTGTACTCTCTTGTTATTAACGTGATCGCGTGACACTTCGTAATGTTTTCACTACACCGAGAAAAAAATACCTAAACATTTACTTGTGGGATATAAGGTTTATTTTACAGAATAAACCTTATTTCTGTGAAACAAACTTTATATCCTACAAATAAATTTTTATGCATTGTTTTTCTCAGTGTACACTGAGAAAAAGAAATTGAAATTTTGCGAAGTAAATGTGTCCTTGTGACATTTTCTTCGATATTTATTGGTTCGAAAAAAATTTGTGATGAAATATATATTTTTATGAAATATACCTAAGTTTTTGTATTAATTGATTTATTTGTTAGGAGTAAAATTTTATTTCGCTATACTTAAATGAACGTTTATTTCTGTGAAATTAACCTTATATTTCACCAATAAATTTTTCAGTTATTTTTCAATGTGCGCTAAACGAATAAAAAGCGCTTGAACCGACAAAGTCGATGGTCAAAGAAATATCGTGTCCATTGAAATTATACACAGGCGCAATAATATACATTGTATTGATTCAGTTGCTGATCAAATCGTAATCGTTGAATCAATTAACGATTCGCCGCAACAACTATATAAATTTGTTCGGTCGACTAAACGTTCGTTCGGATTAACTTTATTCATTTAAACGAAGTGTCGTCGATTCCATCACGTTTCTTTCCCCTCCGTGCATTGGGATAAAAGAGAAGATATCGAACGGTCGAATCACAGATAAAGATGTCGAATGAATAACGCAAATACGACGGGAATAGTTTTTCCTAATTTGTGAGATTACATCCGGCAACTCGAGTCGCTATGAATCGCTGGGTTTATGAGGGTTTACACATGCGTGTCGTACCGTCGGATCGTATCTCGCCTCAAATTGATTCGTCCAAGTTAATCGTTTGCTTCACATCAAATCTGAGGGTTTCTTTTTTTTTCATTCACTTACCGTCTTGATTTATCTCGATACGTTCGCGGCGCTTTCCCTTCTTAATTATGGCTTCCGTCGCGCGTCTTTGAGAGCCGCTGTCGCGCTCGTTCACCTGCCCGACGGAATTAGTGGGCTAATTACGCGAAGCGACGCAGTTAGCGGTAGTGATCGGCTCCTCGTTCTCTGGTGGTGCGGCTTCTCAAACCGTTTCATCCTTATTCCCCCTCGCTGCGCGACTATCTTCCTCTGCCTACGAAAATTCCTGGATTCCTGGTCTTGGTATTTACGACGAAAGTCCATCTAGAGGAATCGTAAAGCGTTGGCCTGTTTCGTCGCTGACAGATAAGAGTAAGAACGATAGTTTCGGGAGATCCAACAAAAAAGCAGGAACATTTGTTCTTGTTTTTATTTATTTTCATAAACGCGAGTCACGCCTTCGCGCAAATTGATTTTTGCGATGAGTTTGACTACTCATAAAAAGCGTTGCTGTCGCTTTTATTTTTCATAATTCTGCTTTAATTTTTTTTAATAACAAACACGTCTTTTCCGCTCGTAACTATGCGAAGCGTATCGTTTAGTTGCGAAAGTATGCATCTAGCAGAAAGCATAAAATGCATCTCGAAATGTGTCAAAATTATATTATAATATCTCTCACAGTTCGAATAATATATCGTCTGTTACACAGCTGTTATCGATAAATTTCCAACAACGTATAATCTATTGATATTATTAATATTCGATATTTTTTAATATTTCTATTTGCATTCGTAGAAATATTGTCGTTGCAGAAATAAAAATCGAAATGTTAAGCCCAGTTTAATTATAGCAAAGAGTGAAGTATTTGTGCGTCAGATAACGAGGTTTTTATCGCGCGAATGTTTCTCGATTTGCGCGACTGGAGAATATATTTTCGATTACGCGGTGGAAACGTTGAAGTACGGCAGGAAAAGTCGATAGATACGCGACAAACAGCAGCGCGTCAAGAAAAAATATTTATCGTTTCCTTCCGTAAGGGAGAGGAAGTAAGTAATAAATGATCATCGTGATTACGCGCTGCGATGACCGAAGAATATAAAACGGAACAAGTTCGCGTCACGAGTGACGTCACGACGCCGCGTGAAACATAAATATTGTGTCGAGTATCATGATCAGTATCAGGATCATCGTCCAATGCCGTCGATCTTTCATCAGTGCGACTAGCAGTGCAGACTTCGAAATTAAGAAAACCGAAAGAATCTTTATCTACGATATAAATATGATAAATAAATCGCAGTACAAATATCTTTAGATGAGGGCGATCTATTGGATATCGGAAAAAGTTCCTCCCTGCCAAATGATGCTGGAGATACGTTGAAATACTTCTTATTGCAAGTCGCGTTTACACGCCATGAAAACCGGATAGTTCGATTAACGGAGGACCCGTGAAATTTTCCGCAATACCGCGCGAGAAGGAGAAAATTCCCCGTCGCTCGAGACCGCTGTTCGGTAGTCAGGGGTGAAGTGTTCACGCGATGCAACGAAGTCAAAGTGACAAGGAGCCTATTCTAGGTTTAATGCACCTGCGACTACGGTTTTACGAGCGGCCGGGAGATCGACGCCTCCTCGCGAAAATAGAACGTCATTTGGGACATTGTCGCGAGAACGAGGAGGACACGAGGCGGGACAACGAAGACGAGCGCAGGGAAAAGAGAGAAAGCCGCCGGCGCGCGGAGAGTGGCAGTAAGTGATTTAGAAAACGGTGTCCGCCAACGCGCAAAAGCGCGCACGCAATTTCAGAGTTTAAAGCTCGCTCCACAGCACCGTTTCTCGCGACGTTTCTCGACGTGCGGTCGTCGTGCGTGAAGAGCAACTCCCACGGGCATCCGTGGAATCTACGAGAGAGGACACTTTCAAACACCGTGTGTTGTCGCCGGAATAATAACGAATATTTTCGATTATCACGGAATTAGTATGCACATCGACGCTGTGCTAATGACTTAAGATTCGCACGCAGCGCCGACACGAAGGCGGGTCGTGGGCTTCTAAAACGTGAAGAGATCGACGCTAATGCCTTTTGTTTGCCCCTCGTGGAATCCCGAGACGGAATGAGTGGCTCATTTGCAATGTCGCCCGCACGAAAACAGCGCCATAAGAGATCTCGAGAATCACCGCGGAAACTCTCCAGGCATTTGCATCGGCGTCACGGTCGTTTCTCCACCGTCATCCCGCGTCCTTTCGCGCGGATCGGAAAAGCAATCGCTGACAGAAATGAGAAATTATCTGAGGATCCCGGGGAGAGAAAGAGAGAGAATCCTCTCGCGGAGAGAAACGCTCGGACATCGAGAAGATGATAAAACGCTGCGATTACGTTGAAAGAGAAGAAACGTGATAACTATTCTCGATTCGTCATGTTGGAAAAGCTGGAAGGGAAAGCTGTCGCCGGCATCCCTTCCTCCTCTACCCTCGCACGCATATTCCATTAATTCTAAAACGAAGTGTCCGAGCGGGAAAAAGAGGAGGAGAAGTAGGAGAGAGTCCTTCGGGAGAGGACGACAGCGTCGCGTGGGGCCGCCATTACGTGGCCCCGCGGAATGGCCGTAATATCTCGCGGGGCCTCCGCGGAAGGCCGTAACGCAATAATGTGCCGACTTTATGCGACAATTATCGCAAGGGCTCATGGCGCGGAAAGACGGCGAAACCGCCGGCGAGATCCCATTAACCGGCCATGGTGGGCGCCCCAGCGTGTGGCACCTGTCCGGAATCTTCCCTCCTCTCCCCGCGCCGCGCTTTACCTCGTCCTTGCGTACCTGTGCGCCGTTAGGACTCCTCTTTCCCTCCGTAGGGATCTTTTCCCGAAGTATCCGTGCGTTACGGAGCAAAAAGGACCTCCTACTGACACGCAATAATCGTCGCGCCCCGATTCTCTCACCTCTATTCTCGTAATTACACTGTGTATCCTCCCGACTTCCGGCTGGGACGGAGAGATGCCTTGAGGTGTTAATTTAACGTTATGTTTGTGTGCTTTTTAACACATTCCTCATATTAAAGTAATACAAAATTTCGGTGGACCATTGTTAACACAAGATTCCTTACTAGTAATAGTAATAAAAAATAGTAAAAGTAATATACAAAGTTCCTGTGTAGCTTTACTGTGAGACCGGCAGATGTTTTGGGATATTTGAAACATCGCACCACCGAGGAAATGCAAGGAGTGGGACGAGCGTCAAATCGCGCCGAGAATTAATCGGCACGAATTATAGTTCCGTCTTTCACGGGAGCAAAAGTATCACCGTAAAATCAGGCGTCTCGACGTAGTAGCTGTAATTACCATATAAGTTATTCTCCATCTCGTCCACGTCCGTGCGATAGACCATATCAAACTGATAATTATCGACCTCGATCGCCGGAGATAGCGGGTGTCGTTTGCAAAACCGCGACAATCTCCGTCTCCACGGCGTTATCGCGATTTCGCGCAGTTCCTCCCGCGAACGAACTTCTCCTCTGGAAGAGCGGTTCTTCCAAAGCTCGCCACGAAAGTAGCCGGAGTTGTAAAACGGAATAAAATATAGTAGAGAGCAAAAGCTGACGCAAAATCGTTGAATGAAGAGAAATACAAGATTCGTACTACTATATTACACATATTATTGCGGTATTTGCAATAATATACTCTGTTGCACACCAATAATTATTTTATACATATAAATATTTAATGATAAATATAAATATTTTATATGTTAATATATTCAGTGTATTTTGTGTACGATACACACATATAGGGTGCAAGAACTATTACCAATATCTTTGAAATATGAAAACAGGAGAGGAAAAATTATCTAATAAAAATTTCATTAGTATATCAACGGCCGTCACTTCGAAGACACTTTCTGTAAATGTAAACTTTTTCCATCTTCATCTAATCTTTAATAAAATATTATTTTGACGATAATCAAGGTGGTAATAATTATTACCTCAACCTGTATAATATGTAATATATACATATTATTAATTAATAATAAAATATATGATATGCATTAATATATAAATTATTATATTGTATTTTAGAAGTTACCTTCTTCACACACGCGCGCGCACGCACACGCACACACACACACACACACACACACACACACACACACACACACACACACACATTTATTCAAAAGTATATCCGCACTAACGACTGCGCTTTCGCATATGTGTACCGCTACAACAATATTTTTACTTTCTACGATTGGGAAACGCTGTATTTATAGTTTTATTGCAACACGCAAGTAATGTTATAATGGTCTTTATCGGTATATAAGCAACTCGTTACTAATGACTCTGCTCTCCATCGCGTGAGAAGAATGGTTTCCCTATTGTGTAGAAATACCGTTACTCTAATGCGTTATTATTATGTTATTATTCACTCACACGAGTGGCAGAGCATATCAAAGTGACGATTCATCGATGCAGATAATCGATCTGTAATAATAATGATAATCGCTCGGCGATAATTACGCGCAAAACAGCAACAAAGTCATCGGCGAGTGATACACAGCGATATCTTAATGTCGTAATATTTGATTCGGCTGGCCAAGAGATACGAGTGTATTTTCGTATGTGTATGTGTGTATGGGCGTGTGCGTGTACATGCGTGTACGGTGCAACGGCAACTTAACGAGATGCTTCGAGTTTAATTTGTTGCAGCGAATGCGGCTCTCGAATGCTCCCCGGATATTTCCTCATTGCGGGTTGCGCGCTGACATATTAACCGACAAACGCCGACGAATTAATCAACCTACAAATATGTAAAATTATAGTCCTACCTGATACGTTTGGAGACCTTAACGAGCGACTGATGCGGGGAAGAAAGTCCACCTTATGTTTCTCAAAAATTCTTTCTTAATGACCTCCCTTAATGATAATAATAATCTCCAGTATCGTCGTTATCCACTAATGTGGAAACATTTTATTACTTTGAGTCACATACACGAGGCGACGATTTGAAACGAAATATTCGACGTTTACAAAAGACAACATCCTACGGAGTGGCGGAATGCCAAACTCACAAACGTAAAATGAACGTTAAGTCAACGAATTTATCTCTCACGAGTTTAGTTTGTCTATCGGTGTATAATCCAAAAATATCGGAATAGATTGGAGGGTGATAAAGGAAAGAATCTTACTTGACCTTCATAGTATCATATTAGACCTATACGTATCTTTTTTCGCTTATATACCGACTCCTGTTCCGGCTCCTATTATTCAGAAAAAAAGTTGGGTGTGACCATATAACTCCGTTATTATTACCTAAGCCAGTGAGATAACTGGTTTTCTAGCAACAATTAGTCTACAAAAACAATAAATAAATAATAAATAAAAATTGACGATAAACTTATTAAATATAAAAATAGTTCATTAAAAATTTTAAAAATACGAAAAACTATGATTTTTTTCGTGATGTAAGCCTGAGAGATCTATAATGTTACTTCAGCGTCAAGATCGCGGGAATTATTTTCAGGGTTAAAAAAAGACACGTAATCGAGTGAAAACCGAAAGAGAGAGAGAGAGAGAAAGATAAAAGAAAAGAAAATTCTTCGACGCAAGTTCTTCGGTGGGAGAGAACACGTACATAGCTTCGTTCGCCCGATGAAACCGATTTCGAGAAAGTCAACGAACGGTGCCGATGCGTTAGAGCCGTCGCGCGATAACGACGAAGAGATATGCGAGAACACGCGGTGCCCTCCAGAATTCCCCCGATCTGCGATCGCAGACCGGAGATGAGAGCGGGCGCGTTTTACCATGCGTAATAAATCGCTGGTATTAACGAGTCGCGCGGCGCGGGCGAGATGAAAGTCCAGCGAATCGAGAGAGACCGTTAATCGGCGGCCCGTCTCTCATTTCAGCAAAAGTATATCGCGCGCGTTGGCAAGGACGCGATGAAAAAAAGCCTCTTTGTCGCACCAGCGGCGCATTCGTCAAAGTCCTCGTAATTATTTTTGATAAATGAACGAGCGCCGTTTAGCCGGTCATCCCGCGAGCGGCCTCTCGAGATACGCGGAACGATATTCGCTGATTTTTGTCGGCGACCTGGCCCGAACGTAATTAAAAATGTGTCATCGTTATTAACGATCGCGCCGAACGGTCTCTTCGAATCCGAAGCGGATCGAAGATACCGGGGTGATGCCGTCCGCGCGTGGAAGACGAAAGCCCACTGATTAAAACGAGCTAATACGCGTTAATTAAATCGACGGGCTGTAAAACCGCGATTGAGAGAGGCGCGTCCTCTTAATTGCATCCGCGTCGCGCGCTTCCTCTTCTTCCTGTGACCCTTGCGCGCCGCTCTCCGCGTGCGACGCCGATAAAAAATCCATTCGCATTAATTACCTGTCGTGTATTTGAGGAAAGCCTACGGTACGCGTGTTTCCGAATATGGAATAAAAGGTCCCACACACGCGACGCTTAATTTCGAGTCGAAGTTGCCAACGTTGGGTGGTGCGCTTTACTCAGCAATACGCATCGTATAATGAAGTCGACGTCCCGACATTTCGCACGACTGAACACTTTTCTTCCCTCACGCGATCTACTCTCGTCTCCACTCGGAAGATCGCGACGTGGATCGTGACGCCGACGGATTAGAACGACGGCTCGATCGCGGAACCAACAGCGTTTTTCTTTCCGCGTTGTAAAATTGTAAGATGCAGCTCAGGATACCGCTCGGCTTCTGGCCGACACGACTCGAGCGGTTTCCGACGACGTGGAATCGCGAATGTTTCATTATTTTTTTCTCTCTGCTTGTCCCTTTCTCTCTTTCTCACATTCATTCACACTGTCTCCATTTAGTGTCCGCGTCGATCTCGACGAAGCGCGAAAGGAAATCGCTGCGAGACACCTTTATAGCGGCAATCAAAGCGCGTTTTCTCGCGGAGAAACTCACCGTCTGTTAATCCGTTGCCGCCGATGAAGCCGTAAAACGAAAAATCCGCAGAAGCGGGGAAGGCGGCCCGCGGACTTAGCGGGAAACGGATGACTCCGGTAGCGTAAATCAGTTTCTGTTACGCGTCCTGCTAGCTGGGATATACACGAGAGAGAAAGAGAAAGAGAGAGAGAGTACGCGAATAGTCTTTCGCGTTAATTTTAGTTTCTCTTCGTTCGAATTTCACGTCTTTACTGGGTCGTTATTTTCTCCCCGATTACTTCCTTAAATTACTTCATTCGTCCTACAGACGACAATACAGAGGACAATATTAAATTTGTTTATATCGTTTGAAGGCAAATATATTCCGCTGAAAATAAAAACCTTTATAACGCTGAGAAATAAATTTTTGGAAACGAATGAATTAAGATCATTGTTTTCTCGTGAAATAAATTTCTTGGGAATTCGCTGAAACTTAAACTACAATGGAAATATTGCCTGTTTGCAAAATCAAGAAACGATTGACTATCCGACAGTTGGGATATTTGTAATTAAAGTTGACGTTTTAAACACCTTTTGTAGAATCTAACCGTTTGTTAATAAAATGTAAGTGTTCAACGCATTATTAAATATATGTTGTTATATGTTTTACCTAAATTATCCGACTTTTTGTTTCTATCGTAAGACTAAACTTTTCGATAATATTGTTGCAAGACAATTACTTTTTACGGTGTTTAGAAAGGCAAAGCATATACTAACGCTTATATATTTTTTAAATCTATAATATTATGAAAAATGAGAAACGGAGGTATCTTCTTTAAAAGAACAATAGCAAGTATTTGATAGTATGAAGAAATAAAAGAAGACGAGAGGGAAGTATCACACGGTCAGATACACGAGGTATTCGCTTAATATTCATCGGGAAGCCAGTCAGGCTCCATATTACGGCAGTCGTGAGGGCAAGTCCTACGCCCCGAACGGCCCCATTTGTCTTCCGCGTTACTTGTTTTCCGAAATTAGTCGCATAAATCAGTTTCCGTTGTGCATCGTTCCGCGGCGAGAAATGCTTCTGCGGCTCGGGAGCGCGAAGAGGAATAGGAAGGAGCGATGAGAGGAAGACACACGACGAGCTATTCTAGAAGCCGTGTCGCTGTGCGCGCGCGCACACGCGATTTTCTCATCCCTTTTCGCACGTTGCCTGTAACATTCAATCTCGGTCTGTAACGGCCTGTAACAACGAAACCCTTAACCTTCACGCGACATCAATTACGGTGAATGACGAAAAACGAATGATATTAAGCGCCGGGTTTTGCGATTTAATTCGATTCGTTTAATTAACACGCAGTATGCCGGTCCGAACGTTTTGTTCCTGCTTTTGCGGTTTTACCGTAATCGTGTGAAAATTAATGAAGAGCGCGAATGTAAGAAGACGAAAAACAAATGAAATTAAACGTCGGGCGCGATTCAATTAGATCCGTTTAATTAATACGTAGTACGCTAGTATGAGTGTTTTCTTTCTTCTTTTGCGGCTTGTTGTAATCGTGTGAAAATTAATGAAGAGCCGAATGTAAGAAAGGCGAAGAACAAGTGAAATTAAACGGCGAGCGCATTGAGATTGAATTCGATTCGTTTAGTTAATATGTAGTGTGCCATTCTAAGTGTTCCGTTTGCGTTCCGATTTGAAGTTTACCGTGATCGTGCGGGAATGAATGGAGAACTCGAGTATGAAGGATGACAACTCTTCGATATAAGGACGAAATAGAGTACCGTAATAGAATGGTGCACGCGGCTGTTCGTCCTCGGTTTCTCTATTTACGTCGGAAAAGATGGAAAGTATAGCGGCGATATATTTCGTTAGGCGAAGGTATGTCGCATTTATTCGCGCGACGCTATGCGAGACGCGAGAAGGCGGCTCCCCGACTTCAACACGGGCACGATAAATTTTATTCAAGCTCGTCATTAATTATTCATCGCGTCGCATATTCCTTTTTTTGTCTCCACCACGCGCGATACTTCCTCATTAACTCGTTTTCAAGTAACTACATCCGACGCACCTGCCCCGAGCGCATATTACAACATCTATCACTACGGCCTCGCAGTGGGCGAAACCATCAATTCAGGAAACCTCGTGTATAAAACTATCATAAATAAAGCCTCGTCCGCGTCATTTCGCCGTATATTGTTCGCTCATTCGTAAAGCTCTCGCGGACGGAGACAAAGAGCGAGGAACGAGGGAGTTTTTATCGTGTACGCGAGAACTTGGTCGCGAGTTACTCGTGAGATTTCATTGCGACTGGAAATTTGATTTCCCGCTCTCTCCGTCGATCGTTCAAGCCTATAGATAATTACCTTATTTCTAATTATGATTAATTATTCTCAAGTCCGATTTTTCATTTTCTGGTTAACCTATGGTTTAGGTTTAATCTAATGCTAACGTAAAAGTTGTTTTTCTATTCATAATTAATCATCAAACTTTTAAAGTTATCACTACAAAACTATCAGTTTAATGACTAATCATGAATGGAAAAATACAATTTTTGCTCATTATCATCAGTTTAAACACTACATGTTAACCAGAAAATGAAAAACCGGGTCTTAGTTTGTTGTTAAGCCGCGGATATTTACACACCGAACACACATGTTTTTTTTTTAATTCCGCGTTAAAAATAAAAGGACCGTCGTAAGTCTTTATTTGAACCAAAATTTTCAAATTTAACGGCATTAAGAGGATTGAATTGGAGCGAGTAAATTTTACTTAAGCTTTAGCAATTTAGGAGTTAATATTCCGCGCCATTCTATTCTATTTTAAATTGCGCGTCTTATGCGAGAGATTCGATCGCGCAATTCGCGGTGAGTCATTTATAGTTACTCGTCTTCTCTCTTACGGGGCGCGTAATTTTATTTTCGGGCTTTTACCCGCGACACAGCCTCGGAAACGCAATGGCAATGAAGAATCCGCCGTTCCTTTCGCTATGATATCCGCGAAAAATCGAGGGTGCTCGTAACGAGTTGCGGTGACGTGGTGCAAAGTCCGGTCGGTCATGCGAGGATCACTTAGGGCGGTAATGACGATCGGCCGGCCAGATGGTGGCCGCGATAAAAACTCGCCTTCGCCACAGCTATAGTCACCATATAATACCTCCGCCGTCCGTCCGTCCGTCCTAACGCGTCTCCCCTGCCCCCTCGGATCGTCTACCTTTCCGTTCTATCTGTCGAGCTATTTTCCGGTGCCGATCTCTCGCATCTGCCGATCTACCGGTTACCTCTGATGAAAAAAAACTTCGCGCCACTTCCGGATTATTCCTTACCGTAAGAGATTGTCGTTTAATTATTTCTCGTTTGAGATACTTTAACACGAAACCTGACGTGTCCGTCACGCTTTACACTGCGAGGTGTTAATAGTAATTCCTCGAGTAATTTTTTTCCTTCCTTTATAATCCTGAAGTTTTTTTTGCGAAATCACTTGTCGTCGAGGTATTAACGCTATTACAGTAGGTGTGATTATAATGCTACTTTTGAAAAGCATGAAATCGATATCGGGATATTTTTAACTCGGATACTTTTGAGTAAGGAACATGCATATTGGCATTTTTATGTAACACATAATAGAGCGCTTGCTATCGGAAATATACTTACGCAAAGTTATGAATTATAAAGGAAGTTATAAAGGAAATGTAACATTATAAAACACGAAGACCGAGAAATTTGCATCTTGATCCGCTTAACATGCAATAATAATTGCACATTTTATCCCCACGTTTGCCGACTTCTTCGTAGAAACGCGATTCAGTGGCGATCGATTCCGGCAGGCATGAGAACCCCTGCGACGCGTTTAATCGACACTCCATCCATCCGGCGAGATCGTTTTTGTCGCGTCTGCGGAACGGGACCGTTAATTTCTCGCTTCGTCGTGAGATTTAATTTCGTAATATTACGAGCGGCGCGAGAGAGACGGGTGTCCTCCCCCTCTTCCCCCTCCTCCTGCTCTTCGCCCGGGGAAGATCTACGCCCGGCGATCTACGTCGAAGTAGGTGCACCACGATCGCCCGATGAATCGCGGATGCTCTCGCGCGTCGACGAGCGCGCCCACGCTGGGTGGATCGAGTGTCGAACCGAGATCACTTCGGATTGATTTACAGCCGAGACGCGTTCTTTATCGATCGACGGTCCTCCCTCTGCTCGCCCGTGCGTCTCTCTCTCTTTCTCGCGATCGCTCTATATCGCATACACCGTCGCCCTTGCTCGAGAAATGCCAGCCGATCTACCGGCGCGATATCACTCGTAGCACGCGACCATTGTAACATTTGTTTGTTTATATATATATCGCGCCATTAATCGTTTAAATATCTTCATCCTGCGGATCCGAGCAAGCCGATCGGGCTTGTAAATTAAAATTTCCCTGAAACACGAGGAATTAATCATGGCTCTCTTATTTGCCGATCCCCTAACAGGGAAGCCTAGCCGATGCTGCCCGGCAACGCGTGGCAACGATTGCTGCTCCCCGTCGATGCATCCGCGAGTATTTGTTAACGCGTCTCGGCACGTCGAAGAAGCATGCCTGCTTTTCGCCCGATCGTATCTTCGTAATGCCGAATCCTTTTTTCTCACCGATAAAGCCGTCAGATCTCGCAATCGGCCTTTTCCGGCGGGCGAATGGCAATGCCGATCGGGCTTGATTCGTTGAAAGACAGAGAGAGAGAGAGAGAGAGCAATGCGCGCCGCGCGGGAGAGATCGGCGGTTATGTATCGATGCATCGACGCGAGAGGAGAGCGCATCTCTCGCGCTCGATGACTCGGCCCGATCTGCCATCCAGATACCGCGTGTGCGCGCGATATCGCTACGAGGAACTCTGAAAATTCGCGGGCGGACTCTTGTGGCCGAGCTATATAATTTCAAAAGGCTCTCCCGGCGTCTACCGGGTGATTTATGTAGGACGCGTCGCGCCTGTTGCGGCATATAGAAACTGCCGCCGCGTTGTTGGGCGAAGAGGTGGAGACGCTGCACCGCGCAGATCGCACTCCGGATAATCCTGTAAACTGCAGTATATTTCGCCTTTACGATCCACCGGCATCTCCCCTCTCTCTCTTTCTCTCTCACGTCCGACGCCGCACCGCATTTTAATACCGTCTCGACGAAATCGCGCGAAATTTCACACCGCGAGCGTTACTAACGAACGGGGGCTCCTTAAATCCACCGTGAAAACGCGATCATGAATCTGACGATGGCGACGGAGGTTTGCTGAAAGTAACGTCTTCCAGATATTATTTCGCGACCCGAGCATTTCTTTAGTTTAAGTATGTGTGTGTTTCTTTTGTTAAGTATAAATATTTCTTTTGTAGAGTATAATCAAGAATCATGCACAAAGTATTTTTTAATTAACGACCATTACTTACACAGCGTTGTTTGTTCGTCAGGAAAATTTGAGTTGAAAAATATGAAGCGAAAATGTCGAGACGTCAGTAATTTTCGAAGCAAAAAGCGATTTGAAAAAAAAAGGTTCTTCGCAAGCTATGCTTGCTATGCTCCGAACGATCAAGTGGATAACAAATTTATTTTCTTCAGTTAATTTCAAGTGGATTTTACTTTAACAGAATCTTAATTTAGGACTTGGCTGTAAAAATATGTTACGTTGAAAGTTGTAAGTCGCCATAAATAATGACCTTCGACAAAACGGCTCCGGACTTTTCGACTCAACTTTTCATGAGACACGCTGTGTAAATAGTGAGCGTTAATTAAGAAACATCCTGTTTAATACGCGGCAGAATAAGTTGGATAACTTACCGCTCGTACAGTTAATGACATGCTTTACTATTTTTCAATTACGATGCATTACCGTACGCGCACGCGTTGAAAGATCATAACTGTTTAAACGCAGAGCACTCTACTTACATTGGAAGAAAAATATTTGATATTTGTGACTATAATTATACACTGAAGTACTTACAGGAAAACCATTCTTTTTTTTATATAGTAAGTGCTGCCGTAGTGTTGGTGATAATAACCTTATAGGCATATCATGCTATTGCTACCTCTTTGTTAAAACAACAAATAAAATATGGTTCGCGCCGAAAATAATTATAGTTTTAGCGGAATTGGGCATTTTTCCTTTCTCAATGTACGTGACAACAAAATATGCAGGAGAACCGTCCTTTAAGAGTATCGAAGGGACATTTTTCACGAAAGTCAATTCGATGTTGCATCTTCCTGATACGTAGTATTTATTACGTGTACCCGTAGGACGTAATTGCTTTGTAATATCTTAGATATCGGTAATAAAAAACGGACTCGAAAATATTATGGGAAGCTTAGAGCCCGTTCAAGACGAGTCTCTAAGGCCTCACGACGCCAACGACGACGATGTTCGCCGACAAACAACGTCGTATAATGGCATACGATACAGATGAGGGACAGCATTGTATATAGTATCATTAAGCTCGTATAACGCGTCGTGGCTTGGGACCGCACGGAGGAGAGTCCCCTTCCGGTCGTTCTCCTTTAGCTCGGGTTTCTTCTCTTTTTCTCCTCTCTCTTGTTTTCCTTTTAACGCACGCTAATATATATCTGCGACATGTCCCGTCACTGAAAAGTATTTCGACGGCGGATCCCTCCCTAAAGCCGAGTTTTTAGACATTTAACGGGTGTACGTTTAAGAAATATTCTACAATGTCAATTTTTCACCATGAAATATTAAATGCATTATCGAAAGGATTTAAGGTTCGAAGGAATTACGCTTCGGAGAGATGCGAAGTAACGAAATCTCGTTTCCTGATCAGTCTCGACTTGACGTTAATTGCTAATAGTCGTTCGAAGCCAGATAGTCGGGGTAATGATTCCTTCGAACTGCAATAACTTCTGGCAATTCGACAATCCGATTAATAAATGAGGCAACGGACGAAAGGGACGATCGGATCGAGGTATTCGAAGGCGCGAGACCTCGCCACTCCGGCGAAGGAAAAACGTGTCGGGATTCGTCGTCCGTGAGTGAGGTGTTTTTCCGGTAGTGGCACACACCGCCTTGTATATGCAGATACACGCGTCGTTCTCTGCTCAGCATCTGTAATTTCACCGTCTCGCTACGACGCGCACGCGAATGTGGAACCCGCGAAAACGACCCGCCCTCCATTCTCCTTTTTCCGTCGACCGCGTTATCGGCGCGCCGCACACGGGTCCCGTTCTTGCATAATGTACCGGCCGGTCCGATTTTATGCCTTTGTCGTAGGAAATATTAATAAACGCACGATAACGTGTCCGGATAACGTATGGGCCGTGCTGCTTTCAATACATACACAGTGATATCAGGTTCCCGTGAAATATTTCGACGCGCCCCCGTTCCGCCGGTCGATTTTACCTCGCGTGCAAAATCGCCTTTCGTCGTAATTTATCGCCGGTATCATTTCCCCGCGCATTTAAAGCGATTGAAATGTTCCGCGCACGCGGTCACCATGTATCTCCGCGCTGAATAATGCCCCCCCCCCTCCTCCTTTTTTGTATTTTACACGTTTATCTCTCGAGTTCGATATTTTATCTCACGAAGATGCTCGACCCCGATATAAATTCACCTCTTAATGCAGCGCGTATTTGCCGCGGTTGATTTAACGTTCGCGCGACGCCCTCCATTTTCACGAATATTTCATCGGAGGAGTCCTCGCCGTTAGCCTCTGTGCCCCTGTCTTTTTCGCGAGGAGAGAAGCACAGTGTGTGTGTGTGCAAGGAAGCAACGTCGTCGTGCGTTCCGACGCGGTCGCACGCAGGAATGCGGCGATCAAACACACGGGAAGTGCGTAACGCACGCGGCGTGTGCGTGATGTTTCGACGAAAAAGAAATCGCCGTGAATTCGTATAATAAGCTAACCTTTCTCGTTTACCCTCGCCGCTCGGTGGTCATTTAATGACCACGTGGGCCCGACATGCGTGTGTGTGCGCTCATGTATATATAAATATATATATATATATATATATATATATTTGTGTGTATATGTGTAAACGCGTGCAGGCGAGATCTCGCGGACGAAGGAAAAGCGACGACGTAAACGTCTCTCCGCTCGCGGCGTGTCCGGTCGGCTTTTTTCCGATTTTCGCGCCTCCGTCGTTCGCGTTTCCGATCGTAGTCGTTAGATGGGATGCCGGATAGCGGCACCTGCTCTTGCAAGAGGCGGCTACCGCCGCCACTTCGCCGAGCTCTAATTATAATGATCGCGAGCGTGGTTGCAGTTTGCGCGCCGCCACGGCGAGGGACGGTAGCGAAAAAAAGAGGCGGGCGGCTCTAATTTCTATCTTGAGCGTGAACGAACGATCCCCGCGTTTCTCTGTTTCCACCGCGAGGTCCCCCCTCGGCACCATTAGCGGCATCGACACGTTAATTAATCGCGCGTTCGCCACCCGTTTGGGAAATTTTAATTGGAGACTGCGATCTCGGAGCGCGCGTGCTGCACTTGACTCTATCGTCGCAACGTCGGCGACTCGCTCCGAGAGTGGGCTTTTCTTTAAACTGGAACACCAGCGTTGTCGTCCAGTCACTTAAGCCACCTTTTGTCACTTTGTCTCGAGAAGTCACTGAAAAATTCACCATCCAAAATAGCTCGCTGTAAGCCACTTTTTACCTGAGCTGCCGTTCGTAAAATATGGACGTTCTATTTTTGCCGTCTCTCTTAATAAAATTGCTCCGAAGGCGTGCTTGTATTATATCATTCGTGCACTGACCTTAGATCTTAGATTAAATCTTAGATCAAACGGCCTTTGGTCACTCTTAGAATTTAACAAGAAATGTCACCTTTTCTCCGCCAAGAAGCACTCACTATTTCGCTTATTTCGTCCTATATTCGTCCATGGCTTTTTCATGCCGCGTTTTCGAAATGCGTGCGGAGGACTGCGGAAAAAAATGGTCTCAATGTTGCAGGCGTTGATGCACGCGAAAAGGACCGCGCGATAATACCGGAGGAAGCTACCTTGGCGAGGCAGTAGTGCGCTCTCCTCGTGCGCGGCACGCGACGTTCATTAGAGCCCTCAGGGTCGCTGCCTGCGAGTGGGATCTTTCCTTTCTCTTTTCTTTTCTTTCACCAAGTCCTCATACGCGGGCCCGGCTGCGATATCGCACGCCTGTCCGCCTCCCCTCTCCCCTCATTCGGACCATTATTCCTCGGCGTCTCGTAGGGGGTGGTTAATTTACGTGCCGGCTAATTTACGCCGGCCACTCATCATCGTGCGTATACCGGCTTATTACTACCAACCTCTCTCTCTCTCTCCCTCCCGCATCCACCCGGATCCCTCGCGATCACGCGGGTGGAAATACTCCTTGACGGTTAAGACAAAGTACGCGCGTCTCTCTCTTCATCATCGCTGACTACGCGTTCGCGCACCGTGACGATCGCATGCAGCTTGCGACCGAATTGTCAGCGCTGCCGTGGTTTCTCGCTTCACGACGAGATAGTAACACATTGTACGACCGGACAATTCCGAGCGATCGCGTCGAGACAAGTGGGATATGCGAATGTGGAAAAATTATTCCTCGCGTGAGAAGATCCGATATCTCTCTCCCTCTTTCGTTTTCTTCCGCGAGCAAAACGTATTCCTGATTATAAAATATTAGCTTGATATTTCGAACGGTGCGATATTATCGTTTTGTAATCTTACGTTGGCTTCGCGTTGGGATTTATCACACGTGGTTTGCCAAAATCGACAGGAAAAATGGTGAAGAAACTGTTTCGATTGGAACTTCGAGCCGATCTGTTAAATATTGCGCTCTCGTAAAGCGCGTCGTTTCTCAGTTTGCGTCTTGTACGTGCGGCAAGTTCGCGCGTATAATGGGAGAATTATAGCGGAAACACATTTGCCAGCGACCACATATCCGGTAGTCCATAATTCATAACTCTCCGCGAAAGTGAGTCATCTCGGACTCCGGTCGTCTCGTTTCCTTCATGTTTTATATAATTCGATGTAGCACGAGAGAATGTATCCATCTTTCGGTAATACGTTCGGCTTTTTGTGCAATCCGCTAATACAACTGAGCACAATCGGATTGAACGTAAGATTACGGATCTAACATTCTACTAATCCTACTTATTAATCCATATGACGATTAGAAATTTATAGATATTTTTTTGGAATTTTGTATGTGTATAATTAGCTAATACAAGCAGATGCAAAGCACAGCGCACGGAAGATGTGAGTCGCGTATCTATCTAACTTCTTCTAATCTCAATCACTGATACATCATGATTATAGAAATTTATAAATGTTTGTTTAGGGAGAAAAGAAGCAACATTTTTCTGACATATTATGTAACATTTTTTAAACGTGCACCATATAATTTGTCTTCGACAAGTAACAAGGAAAGCTACTCCAAAGACATCGCCCGGGGAAGGGAGGAGGATATATCTTTTTGCAATTTCTACAATCTCTCCGAAATGAGAGAGAGTCGCCTCGAATTTGTACGCTGCGCGCGCGCGCGCGATAAATAATTCCGGGCGTAGGAGACCGGCGCAAACGACAGCCGTCAGAAACACGTACGGAAACGAGCAAGCGACCGAAAAGGAGCAAGCACCTTCAGACCCGACGCGGACTGCCGCTTTACGCGATGGCGTGCAAACTGCCGTGCGGAACGGAGCGGCAGGTAGAAGGGAACGGCGGGAGGAGGACGATATTTGCATACGGGAGATCGCGTATGAGGGGAATGTTTACGATATCCGCATAATGAGAGCGTGGGTGTTTCTATTAAGGTGCGCGGCCCGGGTCTGCCAGAGAGGCCCGACCTATCCGATCTCTCTTCGCGGACTCGCCTGCCTCTTTACAATGTCGCGTGTGTGTGTGTGCACACACGTTGCACGGTCCGGAGGAGGAAGGCAGCTTACACTGTGTGCATCGTTGGCACCGAGAACTTAGAATCGCGCTGGTCGTATATCTGGATGCATCGTTCCATGGTACTCTCTTCTAGGTGCCACTCGTTCCTCAGATTCCCCCTTCCTCCGTCTTTAATCTCTAGAAGGAGCGATTCCTTTTTAACCGAGCGAACCGAGCGAGCGAATGTACGAGTGGACGGACGAACGGACAAACGCCCGCACGCTGTGAATAAATGATTGAGTCGCGTTCGACGTCTCGACTTCGCTCTGAGATCGACGTAGTCCAGTCTCGAGGATTTCCCTCGCTCGTAGAATTTACCAGCGTATCTGGAATTCTGCATTGCGGATCGTGTGACGCAACGGAATGCGGATTAGTCGACTGTGTTTTCTTGCGATCGCTTCGTTACGCAACGCGTGTCTTTTGGAGTAATTGACCCGTATTCCGCCGTAAAATAGGGGGAGTTGCGCGTGTTGTGAGATGAAAATTTGGGAAAAAACTAATTTCCCGCAGGAATGTCTTGTTTATCCGGGCGGAAAAGATGCCTTCTGGCGTACATCTCGCATGATTTCTTCGGCGTTCCCGAAAATGATGACTGGGAATTTTATTCTCAAATCGAAATTTCTCGGTTTTACAAGTTTCGTCGAATTTCAAAGATCGATGAAGCATCTGTAGGTATAGTATTATAGTAACTATTGTCTTACTTTATGTTGTAAATGTTTACTTACGAGATTCAGACTAGTGTTCGTAATTGTAAATTATTATTATATAATTATATTAGTATTAAACTATATGATTAATTATATTAAATATTATATAATATTATATAAATGAAATTATATTATTAAAACATGTTAAAATATATAATTAAAATATATTATTATTAAATTATCTTTGATTAAAAGTATAATTAGTTATCGTATTTGTATTCATTCAGATTCGAACTCAGTTATTCGATATTTCCTGTCGTCTGAAATACATACTGCACTTTAACGAATAATCATATATTTATGAAGTTATTTATCAAACCATAACGAATTATTTAAATTGAAATAGGTAAATATCTAATTATAATAAACCTTGGAATCGATTCTAAATTTCGACTTGCGATATTCCTCCTTATTTTCGGCGAGCTTCGTACGAGCTTTTCAGTATTGATAATCCAGACGGTTGCGATTGAAAAGAAAAAGAAAGACAAAATAAAGATTTTTAATGTCTGCGTTTATTCAAACTACTAGATTTGTCAACGCCGTCTCTAGTTTGTACTTTCCATACGAGAAATGAACAGATCTCCCGTGTATTTTCTCTCCGTGGTGAATCCGACCATTGTAAGCGAGTCTCTAGAGTCGCGCGCCTGATTCCTATGTAAATTATTACTCGGACAATCGTCGGTCTTGCGCGACGAAGCGTAAAATATGTCCGACGAGCGCTAGACGGAGATCCCAAGAGAGTCTACCAGACGTCTCTCTGTCATTCGGGGAACGGTTGCGTGCAGCTACGCGAAACGACAAAACGAGACAGGCTTAAGGAATCGCCCACGCCTTGTATGCTGTCGCCTGCCAGCCTCGAATTAACCCGCAATTACGCGATAACGTCCGAATGCCGCATCCGCGTACGCTCGCGCGTGCACACGCCTCGAGTGCGCAGAGCCGGCTAATTAAATGTATAACAGACTGTCGCGCGATACATCGGAATACTGAAACTCGAAGTCATGTTCTAAAGAGTATATTCTTTAAGGACACGATAGTATCTTGTATGCAATTCTAGAAAAGAATATTAATTCCATATTAATATATTGATATGTTCTATATAATATATTAATATATATAATTACGCACGCATTGGTATATTTGTATTTATTCTGTTGTTCTAATATTAAATTGTAAACATTGTGAAACCTCTAACTGTTATTAATTATTATATTCCAATAATGAAATAATTATATTATTGGGTTGATACGAAAGTTCGTTCCGTTCCTTCAATCAAAGTGCACATTAAACGTTTATTTATTTTAAAATAAAATCAATCAATTAAATGTTTTGTTCGATGACCTGTCATCTCTCCGGTAGCTATATGATCCTGAGCTCGTGGAAATTCTAGAATTTCTGAGCAAAGAACCGATTAAAAAACGGAAGGAACTTTTGTATCAACGCAATATATTCAAAACTTTCCGAAGTTTAGAATTCTCTATCGTACGAAAATGATGTTACTATTGTACATACATATAGAATGATATAAAAAAAAGAAATCGAAGAATATCGTCGCTAAGATAGACAAGGAATTTCTAATTAATACGATTCATGATAAGAAAATGACGATTATTGCTGAAACCGTCTGACTTGCGCGTGCGTTTCAGAAACAATCGAGATACGCGCGAGATCGTCCTCACGCATATCAAGCGAGGCGCGACGCCTCGTAAAATTCATGCCGACTTAGTCATCGACGCTTTTCCGGACTGGTTGATTATTTTCGCGTGTGAGTGCACGCCGCGCCCGTCTTATCGATGACGATCGCGCTAACGAGCCATACAATACTATCTCCCTGTATGAACGACGTTACAACTGTCAGAAATGCCGCGCCGCCCGTTGCCTCGTAAACTTTCCCTTCTTATCGCTTTTATCAGATATTATCGTTAAAATTTAAGCATAATTACCACAATAAATCCCGCGCGCGCACGCTCGAACTTCGCCAGAGAACTTCGATAGTAATTGCTGCCCGCTCGCGGAAATTACCATAGCCGCACGGCCGGGCGCCGGGCTTTTTTCGCGAATTTCGCATTCTTCCGGCGTACAGCGGCGCGCGCGAGAAACTCCCGTGTGACCGCACACTGCGCTACATTTCGGAGCCTGCAGTCCTTGCTGCACTGCGGCGCTATGACTGTCACGATGCGGCATCGGGACAGCTTCGCGCGCATGCAACGCGCGTCTCGGATCGAAATGTGCTTCGAGAAGTACGTCTTGCGAAGCTCGGCACACAAGCGTCTCGCCTCTTTTGTTATCGTGCAGAGCTATGGTTATCCGTCTTATTATAGAACTTCCTCGTTCATTGGATGATTCATTTTATTACGCACGGAACATTGTCATCGGTGCAAAGATTACGTTTCAGTTGGTGTTAGTGACAGGCGTTAAACTGTAATTCTTTTTGCTGCAATATTGCATCGTCGATCGTTGACTGCACGGGAAAAACTCAGTTTCTGAATAGGGACGGGGAAAAAACCCTTTGACCCCATCTTATCCTACAACTCGGGGTAAGATTGAATAACGTTGCGAATAAGCTGAAATAGTTGAAGGCAAGATGATTTCTGTCTCATCGGTGACATTTAAATTATAAATAAATTTTACTATGTTTTTTTCTTTCATGTCAAATTCTGTACAAGATTCGTGTGTCCAATGCCGACAAATTTGACGAACCACTCAGTTTTCTACAAACTACGAATACAGGTCTGCACAATATATACATTAAATAACATCAGAAAAGCGACACAAAGTTATTCAAAAATATGGCAATAATATTCAGCGGTAATGAGAATTATTCGGGTAAGATGGGATCTTGTCCTGTTTAATTAATTCCTTTTCGTCCCAAAAGTGGCAGATATGAAGTTACACAAGTTTTGTAGAATAACAGAAATAAATTGACGGAGAAAAGACTCTACTATAAAATATAACTGTCATATGTTACGTGTGATTTACTTACTTCTTTCAGTATCATACCATAAGCACAAGTTATCTGACACACGGCATCAAACAATTCATAAAATTATATCAGGTTTACGACATATGATAAATCTAATAACCTAAAGTATCGTTCCATCATCAACGAGTTCATATCTATATCAGAATAAAGCGTTTCCAATGAAAAGAAACAACTGTTGGATCTCTCGTGAAACTTTATTTACACAGAATTATTTGAACTGGTCTCTACTACCACTTCCAACTTCGATCTTAATCGTGCGTAATCGGGTAGCCGGGCAGAATTTATCTCTCAGTTTGATCACGGTGATACTTTCTCGCGCATTGTACAAGGATATCGGGCGCGCGTTTAAAAGCACGCTCAGAGCGCGCGTTTTTACGGCGACGGCGTGCGCGCGCGCGCCCTCATAAAGAATCAATGTTTCACGATTTTACGCGCGGCCGATAGTAAAGTTTTTTTTCCCTCCTCTATTTTCAGCACGTCCCCTGCACGCGCGCGCGCTCGGTAACCGCTTCCCGTGACGTTTATTCTCGTGTCGCGTTTCTATTCGCGAATCACTTTATGCAGTTCGGTAGCAGGTACTTTTCGATGTTTACGACTCGCGTACCAAAGTGACGCGCGATAAATCGCGCGAGTGTTCGCGCGCTCGCGCTGTTATAAACGATGCTGTTGCCACCGTTGTCAATGTTATGAGTTCGCGGAACACTTTAGCGCCGTGACGCAAGGGAATCGAACGAACGCTCGAACGAACAAACGAGCGGGCGGGAGCAAATGTTAAATGAATCGGCTATCTATTTGCCGATCCGTACGTCACTGGTCACCCGTCGTGCTGTCATCGCGGATACGTACGTTAAATTATCGCGGCGTGCCCCGCGGCCCTCGGTCGTTTTCATTTCATTACGCATTCAAATCGTAGCGACAACTTAGAGACATCTACTACCACTGCTCTCCTCTGACCGGCGAATGTTGAGCTTAATTCGATCAGTATTATTAATTAGAATAAATTCGTCATTTGCATCTTCGCGCGTGGCTTGCCTCGGCTCGCTCGACGCGCAATCGATCTTGCTCAACGAGCCCCGTCTGTATCAAAACAAATTAAATATGTATGGCGATTCGCGGCTCAGACCTATTTTCGAAACGCTCTTAGCCGCTCGCCAGGACACGCCGAGGACGACTCCGCGTGACTCCTTTGTCAACTTCGCCTGACTTTTATAACGTTAATTGAAGTTCCCGTCGAGCAAATTGGATCCACGACGGATCCATTAAGGTTTTTTTTATTTTTCAAAAAATTTCGACTCGATGCTTACTATTAAATAAAACGAAATATCGCGTCGAACGAGAGAGAGAGAGAGAGAGAGAGAGCTTCTTTTAACAAAAATTTCTTAACGAGGAATCAATCGTGAATTCATTAAAGAATCCGTCGTTCATTATGATCGCGGTTCTGGGACATCCCGCGTGCACGTGTAAACTTTTTCGCGCCGCCGGCTCTCTGCTTTTCGTCGAGAGCGCTAGGTCGTTAATGATTACCGGCCAGTTTTACGCTAGCCCATACGCGCCGACATACGCATCTCTCTTTCTCTCTCATTCTCATTGCGGCATGATGGTGTGGCGTGCAAGGTGCAAACCGTAAAAAGCCAACGACGCCGGCCGACGAACGACGGCAAAGTCGCGCGAGAGTTTAATTACCGGTACGCCTCTCTCTTTCTCCCTTTCCTCCTCCCTCTCTTTCTCTCTCTCTCTTGGTTCCCGGAGAGGACCTCGGGACCGACTGACTAACGACTCGACGATCTCCACCGCGGAGATCCCTCGGCGGATAACGATAATTTCAGGAGCGTATTTTCAGACTCGTCGTTCGGCTCCTCTCTTCGATCGTCGTTGTCGTCTTCGGCGTCGTCCCCGCGAACGAGTCGGGAGCGAGAAGGAGAGGCCGGAGAGGCTTAAATAATAACGTCTCGCAGGAACGAGTTGGCTCCCGCGGTATCTAGATATATCTAGATGCCTGCGCCTCGGAAAATGAGACGAGGGAGTATCGAGCGTTTACGCGGCTGTAATGGGACGCGCGGATCAGGTAGAGAGGCGCAACGCGCGTCATGGAATGAAATGCGAGCGCCGGGAAAACGACGCGACTGAATAAGAGAAAGAGAGAGAGAGAGGCCGGGGTAATCGGATTATGCGCCCGTTCAAACGAACTTGCTTTAATGTCGACTGAATAGCGTGGCATCGCGATGCGTTACGGTTGACTGAGAGATCGCGGAACGCATCGGGCCGTTTGACGGACTCTCGGCGGAACTGTGACAGACGTATGAAAGAGCCACGGCGGAGTTACGACGCGAAGTGTTATTACGTATCGCGATTTCCAAGATTTTAATATCGTACAAGTTGAACTGCCTGTAGATCAGTTTCGTGAAAATGTATCCTCGGTGTCCAGAGATCAAAGGACCAGGCTTCACTGGAAGAAAAATATAGTTATTTTTGGGGACAATATCTTTCTTTTTATTTTAACCGCAAAAATAGTAGTAGCAACGTAAGGTTATTATTACTGACACTATAATAACTTATTCGAAAAATAGTTTTCTTGATCATCTTGGTAGTTAAGGTAGGAAAAAGGATATCGTTGTCCCCAAAAATGACTAGATTTTTCTCTCAGTGTTTGAAATCGAAGGGGAAATACAATTTTAGATAACAGAACTTGCGGTAATCACACCTTCGTAAAACGCTCTGTTAACCTATTAGGGAATATCAAGCAGAATTATTCCAAATTGTACAAGATCGTTCAAAGTTCACTGAGATGATCGCCAACAATTGTTAACGAAGGAGACACCTGAGAAAACAAGAAAGATCCCGTTAACGACCAATATTCCATTTATAAAGCGTTTTCTTATAGAATACAATCGCTTGATGTAATTTTTTCTCTCTATTTTTATGTTTTCATCTCGACTACCAGTTATAACCGTGTCTTCAATGAAAAACAGTTCTAATAATAATCTGAAATTTCAAGGAAATAAACAGACTAACCTTTTAATTAAAGACGCTTGTGAAATAATTATAAGCCTTTAATGAGTTAAAAAGTTTCGTTGTTAAAAGCTTTTGTAGAGTATACTTAGTCACGAAAAGCTTGCAACACTTTTCTCTGATAAATTTCGGAATATATCCCGTGTCCGATAGAGGAATTTGTTTTTAATTAATTCTCAGGAGATCACATTTTCCTACCGGACGCGAGATGCGTTGCGAAACTCGATCGAAGTATTGCAACCTTTTTTATGACTGACCGCACATACATACACTCCGCAAGTAGAATATCAAGTGATTTATCCCCGGGAATAATTCAACTGTCACGAACGTGACAGTATCCTAAAGCAATCGATCGATCAATCGATCATCCAAATTAACCAAACCATATCGCATTCGCGATCGAATTAGAAGCACGTCGAGAGGTGAAAATAATTCATCGCGAACATCGCATGTTAAGAGGCGCACGCTTATTCGTTTGTCCCATCTGCATGTCGCACCAACATACCGAGAGGTACGTTCGAAATCGACGTCTTATTAAATAATGTCGGACACTCGGACGGCGTCAACAAGCGGAGTAGGAGAGCACGGGGCGTTATTATCAGCGAATTATCCCGACGGCGGAGTGTGATTCAGCGAATTCTAGCCGTCCCCTTATAGAGGCGCCGGCGATCGATTACACGCCAATCGGATCGCGCTAACTAGCTCGTAAGAGTCGAGGACGACGACGCTCTATACCTGCCTATAAGCGCCAAGTCCCGCCTCGTCGCCGTCGGGCCGCGGTCGCGGCAAAAACCGTGCGCCTCCGGATGACATCTTTTCGTGGAAGTTATCTAATGGACGAGGCTCAAGTGACTCTTCGATCCCACGTCGCTCGCAATTTCGCTTTATAAGGCGAAAGGCGTGTCATCTTTAGGTCACGATCGCCTCTCGGAAAAGATGTTCCGCGATCTCTTAAATCTCAGGTCAAAGCGCCGATCGACCTTAACAAAAGGACGGATGTATTCCGAGGAAAAGATTATTACCTGCAAGACGCTCGCACTGTATATGTGCACTATATATAATCGATGGAAGAAAGATCGCAACACTTTTACCTTGATAAACTTGAAAGCGCACCCTCGGAAGATTAGTTTTCCAATAAGAACATTTTTATCTTCCGAGAGGAAAGAATTAAAAAATTGATTTGAGGATATAATTTATTTATTTTACAGAAATAAGATTTGTTTCACAAAAATAAGTTTTATTTCTGTGAAATAAATTTTATATCCCACAGATAAATTTTTGAATACTTTTTTCTCAGTGTGAAATTGACTGAAAAACACAAATTCTTCTATTGGATACGTTGCAAAATTCACTGAGGAAAAAGCGTCACAATCTTTCTGCTATTAACTACATACATACAGATACATAGAAAAAGTGTTAAATTCAAGTAAATAATTACTCCAATACTTCTCGGCAAACTTTCATTTGGATCAAATAATATTTACATAATCCCGGTAAAATATTTTCCAAGCAAATTATTCGAGTAAAAGATTTACTCAATCCAATGAAAAATTTGCTAAGGAATATTGGAATAATTATTTATTTAAATTTAACACTTTTCTACACACACAGATCAGCATCACAGTTTTAACACATAAAGTTTCTGTTCTTCCGCATAATCATCAATTAGAATTCAAACGTTCATCGACTAACGCCGGTTACCGTCGTTTCCTCGTCGAGAAGCGTCGCGAGGATCAGTATTTGACTCACGATTGTGAAAAGACGAAGGAAGTTTCATCACCGCCTCATCTCAAGATCGCTCTTTACGGGCGATCGTCGGCGCTTCAATCGTTCTCCCTCTCCCGACAAGAGAACCGAATGACGGGGAATTTCACAGAAACAAAACGAGTCGTGTCTCTCTTTCTCTTGAAAAGCCCGAATAAAAAGCACTGCCGAGCGCGCGCAATCACGCTACACTTTATATGCGTCGCGTCGCATGCACGCGACACAAAAAAAGAGACGTGTTAGCGTCTTCGTCAGGGAAAAGGCCGGCGCTGCGGATCGCGGAGGAGGGATACGCGCGCGCGGAGGTAAAACGGCGAGAGAAAGACCGGCGTGAGTAGCGTTCTCGTAAAACTTTAAATCAGCTCTAGTTGGCCTGTCAGTTGCGACGCGCGCGGATGCACACGCGCGCACCATCTTGCGACGCACAAATTGCCGCGCGTTTAATTACCGTCCAATATCCAGCGAGGGGTCATTAATCACCCTTCCGATAACCCGTAATTTTCCGCAAACGATAAAATCTGTCGCGCGCCCATCGACTTCTTCGCGTCGCTCAACGACCGTATCGAGACGAGACGAAGAGAGAGGGGGGAAGAAAGACGCGAAGGAGCCGCGGCGGGGAAGAAAAGAAGCAGAGCGAGGAAAGTGGCGGCGTGCTTCTGCAACCCGTTCCGCGGAAAAGTGTGCGTGGCGAACGAGTCCTGGCCTGGCGTGCAGCTCGTGGGCTTGATATACGTTGTCAGTCTCCTAGACGAGTCGGCCGGCGCAGATAGGCCTAATGGTTAACGAGCGCTCGTTCGCCGAGACAGATCGTCGACCTTCGATCGCCGCGCACGCCGCTGCCGTCGATATCCCCGCGATACCCCCCGTTCTTTTTGCGGACCTCGCGAGAAGATACGCTCCACTACCTCGTAGCCTATATAGATACCAGCTTCCCTTCGGTAGCCCGTCTGGTTTTTTGGTAGCAGTTTGCCGGAGTCCTACCGCCACCGCGCGCGGCGAGCCTGTCTGCCCTAAGGCCGCTCTTCCCTTCCGAGGCGCAGGAACGCCGATGGTAGCGATGGACGCGAGTCGCTTCTCTGCACGTTGCTCGACGGGCGAATTATTTCACTTGACAGCGCGCATAGTGACGCATCGGGAGCCGGAAGAGCTTCGCTCGCGCGTTCATTTCTCAAGATATTTTCGAGCGCGAGAATCGTTTAAGCGACAGACGAGATCCTAAGGTGAGACTTTAAGATGCACGCGGAAATTCTGTTCTTTGTTATCACATAATCGGTCAAGTGTAGTTAACGTATGTGTTTGTCAGAAATACGACGAAAAGTCCCGAAGGATATTCCAACGGAAGACTTTTCTTCCTCCTTTTTAACACCGCGTGGAAAATCCGAACGCGCGTTGACCATACCCATTGCTGCGGTGGCGCAGCGGCCAGTATATGGGCAGATCGTGCGGGAGAGAAAGATCAAGCGTTCCACCCACGCCCACGTCTCAACCTGTTCTGTTTCTCCCGCGGTTACAGGTGCCTCCCTGAGGGCATTCCTGCTGGAATTCTTCACCGATGATCCTCACACTGCTCTCTCTCTCTTTTTCTCTCCCGCAAATTCATATCCTCGAATCATCGCGCGCGCGCACGCGTCTTTCGATCGTGCAACTTCGGAACGATAACTCGCGTGCGTGTCACCAACCGCAATTCGTCTCTCCTAAAGAGAAACGATTCGCATAAACCAGAGCCTTCTTTGACGCTTCAGACTTCTCGAGTTTTCGACGATCCTGCAGTCGAGTCGTTAGAATCTCGGGTTTCAGAATCTTATATTCGAGTTGCCCCTCGGGATCCTCCATTACTATTGCCGGCGCAATTACCGGATTATTGCCATGCGACTGAGGCGGTAGCGGGACCTCTTACACCTGATGCTTCACTTGAATAACTCGCGCTAAAAGTATAAAAGACGAGCAAGGAGATAAAGGCGGTAACGATCGGACCGCCGGAGTCTTATCGAATTGAGCGCGCGGCATCTCGGCGGGAATATCGCGGCAGGATCGGTGGGAACGGGGCAGAGGAAACGAAAAAGTCCGGAGGTAGCGAATGAGTACGCCCACACCGTCCTCTTCGGGGACCTGTTCTCGGCATTTACGTTCTGACATCTTTTCACTCCGTTTACGAGTCCCCTTTACGTTTTACGACCGATCATCGAGGCCCTTTCTCTCCGCGATTGGCGGCGGCCGAGGGTAGGGCGAACGGCGCCGCGGAGAATAAAAGGATAGCCACTGTGGCGAGGAAGAAAGGGCACGCCGAGAGGACCGCCAAATAAGAGCGAGCTCGACATCCGCCGCGCGGCTCTTCTTTCCGATCGAAACGATGTTTCGCCGGACGAACGGCTCTCTCTCTCTATGTTTTTTATTATCTTTATTTTCGTTTATCGCTGGATCTCTGCGAACAAACTCATCTTGCAACATTCGAATCAGATTTCAAAAAATTTATGTAAATAATAGCTTTCGCTGCAACGCTTTTGAAGGACTACGTCCTAGAGCGACGATGAAAGCGTTTATTTATCTATCTAATTCTTCCTCCGACGACGCGATTTCGCAATCGAGCGAGCGAGTGCAAGTGTATCCGCGCTGTATAAATAGGACATCGTAAACACAATTTTTATTAAGGAGACATCCAGCCAAACACTCGAAGAATAAGCGCTCGTAACAGACGTAAACGCTTCTTTTTTCGTTTCGATTTGCGCGTGTCGTCCGCAAAAGTGTCATATCGCCGATAAAAAGAATCAATGGCCGATGCGTTAATATTCATCCCGCTCCTCAAGTGAACAGGCGCAAGCAGACTTTCGAGCGCATAAAGCAGTTTTTTGCGCGAAGGCGCGACAGCGACGACGACGAGTCCTTATTCTAGAATCCCGAGAATGCCCCGTGGTGCAAAGTTGAAGGACGCACGTGGACTGGAATCAATCGCAGATTCAGTCGCACTAAGCAAGTCACGTGGGCTCCGTGAATCGTTTAAACGTCGCGGAGTCGCTGCTGCTGCTGGAAATTCGCGTGTCAGACTTATCACCGAGTTTTTATCATTGAGCTATTTATGTTTTGCGTTAATCTCCCGTTTTCCTGTTTAAGGTATCGTAACGTAAAATCCGTATTTCTCAGTGCTGAATTGGTACCTCGCCAGTATATATGTTTTCTACGTAGATAGTAGTAGTAATAGCGGGGCCGCACCGAAGATCGGTCTCGAAACGGCGAATGCCCGTCGCGAACGCGTCGGTATGCGCTCCCCGTAGCCGCTGGAAAACCGTTGGACGACGGCTCGTCTTCGGCCGTCTGCGACGTCCCACGTTTTTCTAGGAAGCCGAGTAGAATCTCTATTCTACGACCGTGACGAGCTATTGAGACCGAGGGCGGACCCGCAACCGAGATTACACGCGCGCGTGGCGCCGAGACACCATCGTCATCGTCGTATCGAGAGACGCAGAATGCGCCGATTTGGTGAGGAAACCGTGCCTCGACTCGCACGTTCGTGCACGCGAAAGAGGAAGGTCCTGACTACGACTTTAAACTCCCTCGTTTATTTAACGTGCACACCTTTGGGAAATTTTAATCGGCTAATTATCCCGGTTATTTTAAAGGAATGAATCGTAGTGGCTAGCGCGAAGAAGCAGACATTCAATGCCACGATGACCTGAATTATGGTAATGCAATAATATAAATATGGATATGTATGTATGGATGCAGGAGAGAAAATTGTATATAATTAATAATAAAGAATAATTTATATACTCTACTAATTCTACTTCGTATATATATGTAGTATGTTATTAAACTGTTAGATAAATTTATGAGCGAATTTGCATTTACCGACGATCTTTTACCATTTGAGGAGACAATTAAGAAACAATCCCCTGAAGATTTTCAAGGTATTGTTGTGTTATAAGCGTGTCAGAATTCGCACTGGAGGCTTTTGCTAACGAGGATCCCGCCGAATCCTGAACATTGAGCAGTGTGTAATTAATTGTGCCCGATGTGTGCGAGATTACAGGAGGACCGTCTCGTCGTGGATAATTAATTGCGGCTCGCTCGATCCTTAGGATTTCGCCGGTTCGTGAGAGAGCCGTGGATAAGGACGACCGATGAATGGAGCCTCCCGAGATAAGTTCCAAACGTTGCTCGACACGGTGGACACGCAACGGAAATTCGCCCACGCCGAAAAAGGAGGCCCGAGTTTAAACGCCAGTCATCGCGACTGTACGCCCGTTGATTCATGCGCTCGTGCTCGCGCTCGTGCGATTTAAATTTCAAATATTCAGCGGGATACACCTCTCGAGTTACACCGCGCGCGGTCTTATGACAAAGTGCCGTTGTCACGTCGGACAAGACGGGCGGTGTGGGGGGTCCGGCGGCGAATTAAAATAAATAATAAGAGATCCCGCGCGCGACCGCTCGCTCGTTCTCGCCCACCGTTTCGTGGGAACTGGCACGGCTGAAAATTCGACTTTCGTTTCGACGACGACGACGACGATGACGTCGTTTATCAGCGCGTCATTATTCACCTGTCACTCCGTTATCGCGAATCCCGACAACTCGTGGACGGCTTCGCGGCGTTCACGATTGATCTTGGCTCTCCGAAAAGCTCTCTCGTCGGCGCTTTGGACACCCGAATTAATTCATCGGCCTTCTCAGCCGCCGTCTCTGATAAATTTCCCCGCGACTGACGATCGCGTCGTCGTCATTAAGCCCGGACGTCGCCTATATTTACAAAGTGGGCGAGGTTCCTTTCATCTGGGATATCGAAAGAAAGTTCCGTTAGTCGCAGAACGGCCGAAACACGACCATGCCGTCCTCGCCGATAATCAGCTCGCCATCGAGCGAGCGCGATCTTGTCGAGAGAGGGAAGAGACTCTCTCTCTCTCTCGGCTCTTAATGGCGGCTGCGGTGCTAATGACAAATGGACGGCCGATACTGTCGTGGCGTAAAAACGCGACGAATATTCTAATCGCGTCTCGTTACGACAACTCGCTGCTTTTTCATCGTTTCCCTCGACCTCCAGGAGACCCCCGTTACTCCAAGATCGCCGCTCGTTCCGAGAGACGAGTCTCGGTCCGCGGTATACACCTGCCGGCTAGCTGGTTGCGCGCGCCGCCAATACCTGTTTTCCCTCTCTCTCTCTCTCATCGGGGCCGGTAAGACGGCGAGATTTTTACGCGAACGATCGCCCGGACTGACGTTTAATCGCTTTCAACGCGATTCGAACGTTCCGACAGTGTAGCCGCGCTCCGTAATAAATCTTCGCTGGTTCTTCTTTTTTCCTTTTTTCTTTCTTTTTAACTTTGACGTTGCTCGTTAACCTGTTCGCTTTTGTCGTGCACCATAATCCTTGATAACCTGGGCACATAAATATCGCACAATACCGCTGTTTCGCGATATTCTGTTTCTCTTGCAAGATGTGTATGTTAACTTTCTACGTTGCATTCTCTTTTGAAAATTATTTTCTTATATCTTAGAATACACACGTGCCCAGTTCTATTTTAGTACCGCCACTGTTTTGCACAGTTTTATCTTTATCTTTCCTTCTCAATCTCTCGCAATCATACTGAACTCACGATAGCGTTGATAAGTGTTTTTACTACAGAATTACGTTTTATTTGTTCTTGCTGTAGATGATAATAATTTGCATCGATGATTATATATTAAACTTGATATTATATTAAAAGCTGACTTTGAATGCGAATTCCACTCGGTCGCGATACTATCGCGAAGCCAAGCTGCGACTGCGGCTAATGTCATTGTAAATAACGTCGTGTATCATTACGAAAACGCCGTCTATTAACACCTCACCTCGCCCACGTCAATTACTGTCATTAGCAGTCCGGCGTTGTTAACAACAACGTTATGTCAGCGAAATATCATCTAAATCGACGGCTCTCTTTCTCTCTCTCTCTCTTCCGCCGGCAGCCTGTAATCGGGCGTGATTTTTCGCGGAAAATTAACGATCGTTCGAAATGTCATGTATCTCGCGAAATTCGGAGATACTCAAGTTGAATAGTGAGTTTTCCATTTATTTATATAGCGCGGAGTTTCATAGGAAACGAATGCGCGATGTATCTTAGTAGAAATTGAATCTAGCGACGAAATAATAAATTTGCGTCTAACGTCGCTACTGACCAATAATATACGTTTACTTCTCCTAGTAGTTAAACAATACCTAGATGAATAATTGAACCCATGGCTAAACGAAAGAAGCTATAATTACGAAATAGAAAAATCGTAAGTACTTGTCAACCAGTAATGCAACGCTGCTTTTTGCAAATTTTTATGGAATAACGCACATCGTCAACTTTAATCTGCTACCTCATTTTTAAATACTAGTAGCGGGATTACATATTTCAGAATAGACAGCATCATCATACGGCTAGTCAACAGCCAGATCACAAAAGCGACTTTACATTTTAACGAATAATCGGACGATAACGAATTAGTAAAGAGTAACTAAAACGTTTAATCCAGGCTGTACTAGTAATCAATGAACTTACTAGTAAGTAACGTTAATAATTCATTATTGTCCGATTAAAACGTTTCCGATCGATGTATTTCTACCGGAGTATACTGAAACTCATCGGCGCGTGCAGCCGAATAACCGCAGTGTCGTCGTTGCTCTGTTTCAGGACGAAGTGGGAGGTAGCACGGTGGTAGTCGAGGGTGTCGTAGGTGGCATAAGGGGCCCAGGCGGCGGGTGCCGCGCATCCTCGATGACGATGGCCGAGAGCGCCGTGGAGGACGCCGCAGCCGCGCCCCCGGGTCCGGCCAAGCCGCCACCGCCGTCCTGTACGAACAACAACACCCTCGCGGCGACGGCCAACCGCAACCACCGGAACCCGCGCAAGAAGCGGAGGCGGCTCGAGCAGGTGGTGGACACGCTGCAGGCCCACCGGAGCTCACCGTCCGAAGGCGAGGTGCTCAAGTTCGAAGGCAGCGCACCCGCGTCCGAGGAGGAGGACGTCTTCGGCTCGCCCAGGTCGTCGTCCTCGCGGTCGGCCGCGGATACCACTTCCATGATGATCGGCCAGTTGTCCCTGAGGCTGAAGGACGCGGAGTCGGTCACGTCGACGGAGGAGGATCCGGTGAACGAGAGCGGCTCGCAACACCACCACCACCACCGATCGTACCGTTACTCGTACCACCATCACCACCACCGACACCCGCGTTACTCGCCCTACCAAAACAACCACCGGTTGTCGGCGCCGAAGTATCCCGACTGCGTGTGCGCCCAGTGCTCGTCGCAGTCCCTCACGTCGATGATGCTGCCGTCGGCCACGTCGCTGCAGACGCCGATGTCGCGACCCGGTTTCTCGTCCTACGGCATATGCGGCGCCTACAGCAGCATATTCGAGCAGTACATGAACAGCAAGTACCTGTCGTCGGGCGACACCTTCCGCGGCCGCAGTCACTCCGACTCGGACCTCGTGCCCAGGTGGGGGGACGAGAGGGTGCCCGCCTCGTCCACCTCGTCCGTCGTCGGACGCAGCGGCTCCCTCGAGAGCGACGGCACCAGCCCGCAGGAGTCGCCGTTGGACCTCTCCATGAAGAACCTGATGCAGTCGGCGGCCGCGGCCTCCGCTAGGTCGCCGGCGCTCCAGCTCTTGCCGCCCGGCATCGTGACGCGAGGCTCGGTCAGCGTGCCGGTGGTCAGGGGCGACGTCGCCTCGCCGACCACCAAGGAGACCGTCGCGGTGCGGTACAACCTGGAGGTGTTGCCGGTCGTCGAGGAGATGGCTCCGGGCGCGGACGTGGCTTACGTGTGCCCCGAGTGCGGACAGATGTTCAGTCTTCACGATCGCCTGGCGAAACACATGGCGTCCAGGCATCGCAGGCAAGGCCTTCACGACGCGTCCGCCAAGGCGTACCTCTGCGACGTCTGTCAGAGGAGCTTCGCCCGGTCGGACATGCTCACGAGGCACATGAGACTCCACACGGGTGTCAAGCCGTATACCTGCCGGGTCTGCCGGCAGGTGTTCAGCAGATCCGACCACCTCAGCACTCATCAGCGAACCCACACCGGCGAGAAACCGTACAAATGCCCGCAATGCGCCTACGCAGCCTGTCGCAGGGACATGATCACCAGGCATCTCAAGACTCACAATAGGTGCGCCGAGGGGCCCACTCCGAAGACCGAGCCCGGTCTGCTCGCCGGCGAGGAGTGCCCCGCCTTTGGCCAGAGCATGGCCGCGCCCTCGGCGGTCATCAAGGCCGAATGACGACGGCCGGCCGGATGACCCTGGCTCTACTTCAACTCGAGATCCCAGCGAGGACGTCGCGGTAAGGTCGATCGGCCTCGATCGAGCCATCGCGGTAACGCTGCGAGGGAACGAACCGGACGTTAGGAATTCGCTTCGCGTGGGACGGATCGGCGGACGGGGATTTCTCTCGCTGTCGAAATTCGTGGGATCCCTGGGGTAGTTAGTGGTGACTCCGAAACTCGGGAATATCGAGGGACGATGCGCGTAAGAATACGCGAATCCAGTTTCGCTCTTTCGCTGCGACGCGAACGCATGTGTTTTGCTGTCTTCCTTCTGAACAATTACACGTGTTCACTGAGCGTCGTCAACGTGTTTGGATATCTGTGCCTCACGATTGTCGATTATTGCCGTTGACGAGAAAATGACAATGTTACAAATATTTTCTTGCTTTACACGTGGAAAATTTATATTTTACGTTGTATACATATTTCCGAGTAGCTATTTCTGAATGCAAATATCTCGGAATAATATTTGAAACATCCTTGTCCTTCCTCGATTAATCGACAACCGTGATAGACGAATTATTCCTGACGTGATACACACGATTTCTAAACATTTCTGAAAGTCATCGGACTGACGCTTGGTGCGCACGTGTGTAAAATGATTGATATTCTGTTGCTTATGACGTGTTCCAACATCAAAACACCTAGTCGAACTAAGAGACTTCGATCTCAAAGCGGAACTCTTGCGTTTCGCGCTTTCGATTATCTCTCACATCCGTCAATTTGTTTTCCGTTCTCGCCAGCGAAAAAGTGAAATTTGCGATGTCGCATTCTTCGTGAAAAACGTGCGGACGCAAATGGAAAAAGTTGAACTCCCGTAAGTATTATATCGTATTATTTATGAAAAGAAAGAAGAAGAAAAAATAGAAACAATTGATTTCTCGTCCGACAATCCTCCAGATCTCCTAGGGATTATCTCTTCGTTATCGCCGACAAACAGCGAGCAGCGTTGAACAGTATTATTGTACTCCTTTGAGCCCCGTCACCGCTTGATTCCGCTTCCGCGACTCGCGTACTCTTATCAGCCGAGATTCGCAAACGAATTTATCATGACATTCGTATGTATCACGACCGGAGCGGTCGGTCGTAGAACGGTCCGGCAACAGCGTCGTTCTTCAAAAATACGCTCCGTCGTGACGTCCGACGAATATCGATTTCGACAAAAATCGAAAATTCAAATCATCAATTAACCGGCGAGTTTTCTCGCTGCCGTTCTATACTCTTTTCGCTCTCACTTGAACTTCTTTCCTTTCTCGTCGCTACTGGTTTACGCCTTGATACGTAGTAATGACGTATAGCACCGTCGACGGCTGTTCTCGGACATTCCACGACCGTTGTTGTTGCAAAAAGTATATACATATCGCCAGCTGGCTTCTCTTATCTTCCGTTCTCTCGTTCACGATGCATAAAGTTAAGGCACACAAGGCGAAAAAGTAAAGCATTCCGGCCGCGCGAAGGATACGTGGAAGCGGTGCTTACGGCTCGGCGCCGGAGCCGAATCGTGCTTTACCGCGCTCGCTACGACCTGTCCAGCGAACCTGTGTACATAATCGATCGTATCGCGCGTTATCTCCTCCCCGGGACTTCCCTTCGACGTTAACCGCGGAGAGAGAGAGAGCACCGGAACGTTGGCGACGCGAACACACGTGCCAAAACTTCGGACACGCGGTCTTCACGCGCGTGTTCACCCTCCGCCCCTTACCCTCCGGCGTCATCCGGCGAAATAATCCTAAATTCGCACATTGGGACCTCTCTGCTAGTGAACGCGGAGTATCCGTCGTGGATTTCTCCTCGTCTCTTCGCTGCTTTCCGCGCGGTTCGGAGGAACGCGCGCGTTCGATTCATCAAGCTCGCGGTTCTAATAGGATGTAAATAATAATCGGCGACACGTTTAAACGTTCTTATTTTACATATTTAAATACGCGTATATTTTGTATGTCGCGTGTATTTCGATCGAGTGTGTTTTGCATATACTTAATATGCGCGTGTTCCGCTAATAATGTTAAAACGAGAATAAAAGATCGTATTAACTTACGCGCGCCGAAGACACTGCGAGAGAGAGAGAGGGAGAGAGAAAGATCGCGCAAACGGGCCCCGTAGATCCCGGTGTGCGGTTTGCACGGTGTTGTGACTCTCAGAGAGAACAAATATCCTCCGTCAGTCGAGCCCAATTCGCGTTACGGAGAAACATTATTGGCGACGTGCGCGAATGTGATATAGCGACTTCGCCCTGGTGAAACACGGCGGCAGGCGAGACATTGATTATTCAGGACCAAGTGGAGCGACGCGAGGGATCGCTCCTCTCGTCGAGCTTATTTACCGCCAATAGTTTTCTCAACGTGTCCATATCAGTAAGTAGCGAGTCGCCATTGGTAGCCTCGTCGATTCGCCCGAAACCTCTGCTCAAGTTGTTGTTACTTGAAAGTAAAAAAAAAAAAGAAAGAATTGTTGAGACGACTCTTTCCCTGAAGAGGAGAGTCGAAAGAACCTTCGCGAAGCGGCGATGTATTAATAGTTTTGTAAATGTGATCGCTCTCGGTCATCCCGTCGCGGCTTCCCCGTCAGTACGGAATCGGGAAAGTCGACCGATCGCGACGATGAACGGACGGAGGGTGATAAACGGAAAATAAGAAAGAGGAAACATAACCGTACCTGCAGTGAAAGAGAGAGAGAGAGAGAGAGAGAGAGGGAGAGAAAGAAAAAAAAAAAAAGAAGGTAACTCGACGTTAAAGCATAATAAAGCGTATAGAGGTAACGTTAATTAGTGAGTAACATTATTGATACTATTATTGCGTTTTCTATTATTGTAACTATTATGATTGTAATTATTCGCGCCGCACGCCGTAGGGGAGAGAAGATAAAATGATATTTTTTTATACACACACGCGCACTCATAGAGAGCAACTTTATAAAAGGCATCGATCGATTCGCCAAGCTCGATTGAAAAAATTGCGACGTCTCGCCCCCGAAATTGATGCTAATTAATCGGTGCCGATTCGTTATCGAGAAACGAATGTCGAAGTGACGACTCGGTGTCGCTCTCACTCACGGGAGAGTGTCTCGGGAGAGACACCGCGATCGCGCGAGCGATACGATATCTTTGGGTCCTTCAGCGTTTTCCTGTGGGAAACGAGTAGAGTAAGCGAGCGGCGGCGGCCGTTGCGGCGCGATTAATCGGAACTGGTTGTGGTGCTTAAGCGAAGAAGGGCGAATTCGACGGGTATCTTTGCGCTGTGAATCGACGAAGACAATCCTTAAAGTATACTCCGTTCGTGATCTCCGCGCGGATAAAGTCGTCGGGCCGAGCGAACGAACGAACGAACGGCGAATCCGAGCACACGCTAAACGTCGCTCTAGCGTCGCCGAGCACGCGAAATGTACGTTGCGACGCGTTAATGGCATAATTTACCAATGCTCCCTGCGCTATCCCCGTCGTGAGTGTCGGTGGCAGAAGAAGGAGGTAAATAAGGGCTGGCTGAAGATTCGAGAGATGATAAGACCGCCGATGGTAAATAACGATAAGCATCGGGAATTGGTGGAGCACGGCTCGGCGTAGGGAGAGCGTGTTGTAGCTGAAAGGTGCTCGCGTCACGACGCAACCGTACTCTCCTCTTGTTTTGTAATATTTATATTAGTACAAATAATGGGAAATATATATTCTCTGTCTTTCTTTCTCTCTCTCTCTCTCTTACTTCCCTTCTATCTGTTTCTCCGTCTCATCGAGTCGACGGCACGTTATCGTCGCGCCACCAAGTTCCCGTTCGCTCGGCCCCGGCGAACAAGTTCGTCTCGTTTCGGAAACGTCAATTCCACGATAGTTTTACGATAGTCATATGGTGACTCGCTGAACAGCACGCGCCGACATGGTACTCGAGCTTATTCAGCCTCGACCGTTTCGTCCTTAATTCTCCTTACCCTATACTCGCATATGTACTGGTTCCCGCCCACCCCTCCCTCCCTCCCATGAGATGTCTCCTATTGCTCCTCGCCCGGAAAAAGAAGGTCGCGACGAGTTATCAGCGCGCTGACATCCTCGCGACCTGCGCAACATGCGCGCACATAGGTATGTATATCTGTATTTTTGTATATCGAGGTTTTTTCTAATTACCTACCGATTATAAGCGTTTCCAGAGGAATGGGACGAGTAAGTAGCTATTAAGGAGAAAGTATTGTCGCTCTCTGCTTGCCATTTCACTTGCCCCCTCGATCGAACGGTTGCTTCGAAAGCGGTATGTCGATACGGTGCGACGCACGAGGGAGGATCGTCGAATCAGAGAGAGAACATCGTTTCGTCCTGCACTCGGTCGTGATCGTGGATGTAGATCATGATCGACGCGTGGCAACGCGATTGGCTGTCGTGCTACGAGCATCTTTCGGTGATTTTTTACTAATCGCTCGATGCCCCCGTGAAGAACAAATTAGTGGGATATTTAATAATCGTAATTAGCGCAGAGGTCGCGGATATATGTACCTGAAATCTCTCGCACAGATCACAATTCAATATTTTAGATGGAGATTTTTTTCGCTCTCGCGACGCACGTGTCGTAGATTTATAAATTATCTTATTCATTCGTCGTACGCTTTGAGGAAGCTGAAAAATTGTTCGCTCGCGTCCAAAAGCGTTGCTTTATCGTCAATTTATTCTTCGTTAATTTTTCAATAGTCGTTGCTGATTTTTTTTTTTTTGAATGCAAGGGAAAAGTAATAATTCCAAGGCATGCAATTAATACTCATAGGTTAATAATATGAATTCATTTATTTGTTTAGAATGGAAATTGAATCGCTCAACTATACGCATATTCCAGGCTCGCGGGCGGAAAGTATCGAGTCGTGTATTTGAGTCGTGCTATTAATTCAAGTGCCATGCAGCGTTCGACGCGTCGATCATCTCGCGGACGCGTCCCTTTTTTGTTCTCTTTTTTATTTTATTTTTTTGCGTGGTTACAAGAGCGAGAGTATCGGGACCTCTGACTTGGCGTTATCCCTCGCACCGGATTCAGCCTTAAACTGACAGAATCTCTTGCGTAATAAGTCCGTAGTAACTTAAGGTAAGGAAAAGATGTGGGGAAAGAACGAAGACGTTCGATGTGTCTTCGGGCAGTTAAGCGATCGCCGTGCCAGACAACCTGTTCTTGTAATTATTAACAAGTAGCCATTTGTACGACTATTATTATTTCTATTATTATTATTATTAATATTATTAATTATTTTATTATATTATTATTAATAATATTATTATTATCTCTCTAGAGTTACGTTGTTAAGTAATTAATCATGTTTAATGCTTCTATTATTTATTTTGTTATCCCGTTCATGAGTCAAGCTTTCTACTTTCTCCTCGTCCGTTCTTTCCTCCCTTCCTCCCCCCGTTCTGTCCAACTCTCCGCCTTATCCATTCATCCTAGCTGTTCCATCCCGGAACCGGGAGAGAGAGAGAAAGAAAGAGAGAGGGAGGAGGTAATTTTACACGTAGATCGAATGCATTCACGGATAGAGCTCGCCGTAACGCGATGCTCGCGATGTCCGCACATCATTTGCGCATCTTTGACTCGAACGAAACCGAGAACAACTACTTCGAATCTCAAGCTCATCTCTCCTTCCTCCGTCCTACATGGCACAGAAAAAGCTTGTCTCCGAAGAGATTTTGATCTCGCGACTCCCGAACGAAAGCATCTTTTGTAACGATAAATAAAACACGAGAGAATTTGTGTAAATTATTGATGGTGGTGATAATGATGGTCACGATGATAATGATGATGATAATGATGATTGTGTACGTTAATTTATAAATTATGTTGTGTTTACGATTCGTGCCAGAATGGAAAAAATATAATTTTTCAACGAATCACTTCTGTATTTTGTCATTTTTTATCCCTGGAATTCCCGTTATATTTTGTTATCTATTCAGATTTCCTTTTTTCCCCCTTATTTTCTAATGCGATTTGTCTTTGAGTAAAAACTATCGGGGGTAACTGTGACGTAGGACTTGTATCGATTGAAGAATATTTCAGCGATCAATAGTACAATTAAAGAAGACTTTTGAATTGCTTTATACTTGTTGCCCGAGAACTTCGATTACTCTGTTAAAATCGCGTACAATTTTCACGTTAATTATATCGGAAAGTACGTGGTGCCTTGCAACGTCGAGAGAGTTCGTGTATCTGAGATAAATAGGTGGTAAATTAGCACGAAGATGCGAACGTATCATTTTAAGGCTGAAACACAGAGATAGTTAACGTAGGAGCGGGATCCGAGCGAATTATTTTTTCAAGCGCGATGTGATTTTCGGGTGAAACTTAGAACTTTCCGATCGATACGTAATTAAGAGGAAACCGTAATCTATCTATCTGTACACACCAACAGTTAGTGTTGTGCGAGACAATCGTGATAATTATCTGAACGAAGATACTCAGTATCGAGTATAATGAGTATAAATGTAGTCAAACCGTCGAGCGCTATTGCTACTCCGTTTATCTCATGCAGGACAACATGTAAAAAGCGTTTACCTACTTAGCAACCGCTATTCCCGTCGATATCGCTGAAGGAAAAACTGATCAAAGAAATTCTCGGATAATACTCGATTGTGTTTATTTAACATAAAATGCACAACACTCGTGATTCTGAATACGATATTGTAAATATTCCGAGGCCTTTAATAACAAGGGCGTATGGATTTCTTTTCTCACCGTGTCATCTTTGTATCCTTTTCTACAAATTTATAATCCACGTGTCTGTACATCGAAATGAGAACAAGAATCTGTATGTTGCTGCACATTTACGATGGAAATATATATATACACGTTACTTGTTTCTTACTAAAAAAACCTCTACGTTTCTTTGACGTGCGGTCGTTTCGATCCTTTCGTGACGGAACTTCACTGCTCTTAAATCCCCATCAGAAAGCGATAACTATAAAACCAGGTTGTTTCCCGTATATTTTAAGCACGATAGAATCGTTAAATTATTTAATGAATCGTTACTGGAATAGTATTATGGACGACGCGTGTTATGCATGTTTGCATTTTCGACGGATTCGATTTATTGACAGGCAGAGATCACCAAGAAGCTTCGATGATACAGGCTGATTATATACGAAGCGCTCGAACGAGCATGAAAAAGGAAATAGATCGGAAACAACATTGATAACCCGACTCGACCCAAGTGTTTCATAAATTCGCAAATAGTTGATACTTCTTCCGCATCAATAAACACCGACGCAATGAAACGACAGGTCAATGTCGTATATTTTCTCATACTTGAGATTTCCATTGCGATCCATTCATATTTATCGAAGCCGCGTTTGCGCGACTATTCACCGAATTCGCTCGCGTTATACGATTTAACTCTCTATAACATGTGATGCAACTTTTTGAAATTACATATCAATATATACACATTTTTTAAGCCAGGTCTTATTTATTTATCAATGTGTGTCATGTGTGTTTAACTCAAACTTAGAATGGATTCTTAACGCATATGAATCAATTTTGTTGAATTACTCCAATTCGAGTGACTCGTTCTACTTTCCGAATTTCACCAGAACAAAAGGTAGAGAGTATATCATAGCAATCGCTCTGTGGACTTTGTAATTAATGTACGATGATATGAATTGTCGCGTAATGGATGCATCACGCGAAGAAACTCGACACAAGCGATCGAGTCGGGAATCGCGTTAAAGCCTTATCGGGGAAACGTACATTTCGATATCCGGCTGGATGTTTACGTCGCGCGCGAATGGAATTTCGGCTGCACACCTCATTATTATACAGCGCATTATACGCTCGCACGGACGCACATCGCGAGTCGTATCCTTTCCAGCGCGATCAATATCCCGGATAAGCGGTAATGGAATAATTGACGTTTCGTGTAAGGGATATTCCGAGTGAATCGAGTTACCTTTGCGGTATCTTCATAACAATATCAGCTGGGGCGGTTTTTTGACCGAACACGCCGTAATGGTCTTCGGTCGCGACGGCAATGCGAAAAAGCTTCATAATTAGATTAATTAAGCCGCTATCGGGTTCTTGAATGGTCGGGCGACCGCGCCAGAATTCCGAGCGTTCTTCTCTATTCGAACGCGAGTATCCGCCGAAATAACTCGGTCCATTTGCCGCGCGCCCTCCAAAACTAATTAATACAGGATACTACCGAGGGCTTAACGGCCCGATGTTTTTATACGGTGTTGTTACCTGCGTTTCGCTTCTACCTCGCGCACGTTGCGTTGGTCGGATTATTTCTGCAGTATTGTTCCCGCGAATTGTACATACGATATCGAGATTTTATTAATTAAATCTCTCGAGTTGAGTGGTGCAATTTTTTAAACTATGAAGTGTGTTTCCTCTAAAATTTGAAATACAGTAGTGCACGTCGAGGAAAGGTGGAGTACAATTTTTTCTCACGCTCTATTTTAAACGGTACGGAAAGCTTAAGCAATTAATAATTCTTATATTTATCCGCTTTCATTTCATTCTTGGGCGTCACACGAGGGTAATTATCGCCGTCCCGCTATCTTTGCGCGAGAACGTGATGATGCTATGATACTCTGAAGAAGTACCGCACAGCCTTGAAAAAGTGTCGAGGAGGCAAATCGTGCTTCTCTCGCCCATTCTACTTCGTTATAGCTCCACTTCGCATGCACGTCGGACAGCGAGCGGTCTTATTTTTCGTTCCGTTTATCATACGCGTTGGATTGAGTAGCACACACATTCGATATACCGTCTTCGGTTTTATTTATAAAAACATATTTAAACATTTAAGACGCAGGAGATATTTTTTATTTTTGTACCGAGTTTCTTCAAAGAAGTCGAGGCAACGTCTACTCGACCTTTGGACTGGCCTTCGTGGCGAGTTCGGAGCGAAGAAAAATTAGAAAAATATCGAACGGTAACAGCCTCGCAGCGATTTATGGATTTCCTCCTGCTGTCGTCGCAACACGTCGGCGCTACCGGCTTTCCTTTCCACGAATGCGACGCAGTTCTTGCGTTCCGTTTTTCTCGCCGATGTGCGTCGATGTACTACGACACACATCACGGTAATGTCTCGCACTAAGTATTTGCGCAAAACGGGCCGCGAGGCTTTTGAGTTTCGATTTTTGAAACTTAAAAAAGTCCCGAAATGGATTAAAATATTTAATATATATTTAAGATATTTAATATATATCTAAGAATATTTACATTGCTTGTGTGCAAAATTTAGTTTTTAACACGTTATTTTTTCCCTGTTAGAAAAAACCATATAGAATCCCATAGTTGCCCTTAGGGATTTGGGCTAAAAATCTAGATCCTAGTAATAATCCAACTTAAATGTACTTATACTACTAATTAATTTGTGCTTGGCATAGAGGGTCGGTAATCGACCTACGAGTATATTCATAATTGGCTTGTGAAACTCATATACCAACTACGAATATACTCGTAGGTGGCAGCGAATGTATTAATTTACCTTTTTTAAGTAAATTTACTTCAAGTTGATGCAACATTGTAATATTTGTTATTTTTTCAAGAATTATTGATACTAAGCGTAGCTATTATTATTTCTGCTTGTCCTAACTTTCTGATATTATTTGTTTTATAGAAAATACAAATTTAAAGAATGATATTTTATTTTAATGTTTTAATATAAATTAATAATATAATATAAAATAAAATAATAATTTGATATAAATGATCGCAGGTACGATGGCCGAGCAAAATCATGCGCGTGAGACGCGGACGCTGGCAAGAAAAAGAAAAATTCTCAACTCATTAGAAATTGCAAGCGCCACGCAGCGCCTCATCGATCGGTGATCTTCAACGAAGCTCCGTTTTTCCATCACGCTCGCGGCTTCACTTCCTCCCGGGTCCTCTTTTTGTTCCTCTTCCTCCGTCAATCGCGCGCGCTCCAGCCGATCGTACTTGTCACCGCTCCTCGTTCCACCCACGCTGCCGCCATGCTCGGCTTTCTACGGCCGGGACCGGTCCCGCTTTTTTGCCGCGACTGCCTCCCTCGCCTCCCGCATCCGCGGAGGCCTCATGCCGCCCCCTTTCTGATCTATTTGTTCGTGTTCGCCGTCCGTCCTCGTCTCGGCCCGTTCGCCGGTGTTTCTCTCTCTCTCTCTCTCTCGGTCTTACGAGCCACTTGCCTGTCTCATGGAAAAATATCGATCGGCCGCCAAGATATTGCCGGGACTGAAATGAGTTGTCGTCGTCGTCGTCATCGTCGTGGTGCGAATCGGCACCGTCATTCGATCGTTATACTAGGTAATAACGATCGCTTTACCCGATCCGCTCCAACTCGTCATTAACGGGCCGGAAACAATTTCATCGGCGTCTCATTTGTTCAGATTTACCACAGCAGAATATCCTCTATCTATCTATTTATCTTTTTCTTTCTAATTCTAAATCTTTAATCTAAATCTTTTCCAAGATGATATAATGAGACACGTCTTATCTCACGTGAAATTCAATTTAGTTCGATAAAAAGAAAAAGTCAGATTGAGGAAGAAGGAAACGCTAGGCGCTAATGTAAACACTTTTCTCTGAATTTCTCACACCTGTCTTGTCACAGATTCTTTCATCCTGTCACTTTAATCGGTTTAATCATTTGTAAGATCCAGCCGCGTATTTTACCTCGAAGGCAGAAATGAGCGATGTTAGGGGTCGCGTTAGGAGATTCAGCGCTGACGCGATAAATCGCTCGTGACAAACCGCGGATGATGCGCACGACGCCGCCGCGGAAAGCTTCTGCCGCAGATAACGGCGGATGGCCGGTGTTATATCGCACGGCTGGACGATGGATTACCTAACGTGATCGCGACCGAGTACGGACGTCATCGAGACGCGAGAGATGCTAATTTCCTGCACCGAGCGTGTACCTCTTTCTCACTCTCTCCCTCTGACAAATGGTCTTCCCTCACGGACGTTATACTAATTGCAACATCTTCACAGTATCTGGCCACGACCACGAGAAATATCAGTTCCGCAGGGGAATAATCGATTTTCGATAATGTCGAAACCGTTATTGAAAAATAATTTTCAATGTGACGGTAAAGTGAGCTTCTTAAAAAAAAATCGATGCAGCCAACAACTTCTGTGCGGTATTTATAGCCTCAATTAAAGCAACACGCAAGTTGAAGGTAAGTAAAAATATAGGCAGATAAGCGTGATAAACAATGAGCTGCGAATATTTCGTCGTAAAATGTTGCTTTTCTCCGCGAGATTGCATCTCGACGGTGACGATAACAAATGAATGTTTAACGTTATAACAAATTGTTTCTTAACGTTTCGAATGAAATTTGCACGAAGGAAACTGTTCGCACTACCATGCTCGACGCTGAGGCATGATTTTACGGTAATAATCGACCGATTAGGGATCGATATCCGCGCGATACGAACGAGCAACGGAAACGGATAATCGTCACTGATGGCAATGCGAGGGATACGCCGGCAGAGTCGCTCGATTACTTTGATTCACGAGCGCGCCCGCAGTACTAATTGAAACATACCGGCGTCGAACCGTTACAATTATCGGCCTCCAGCCGGCAACACCTAATTTCTGGTAATGAGCGTCGAGTCGGCGCAAATCCACGGATTCGCCGGATCGAGCGAGCGCGAAGATTAACGAGCGCGATGCACTCGTAAATTACAGCCGCAGGCGAACGATGAGGTGCGACGAACTTCGCCGAAGACCCACCATCGCCGAGCTTTCTGCACGCGTAATACGCGCGCGGCGTTTAGAAAAGAGAGCAACTCGAGGCAACTAATAGCGACAGATTGAGTCATACCGTAGTAACGCATCGTGCGATTAAACATTGCGATTTTTCACACCACGACCGAGGCGGGAAACTTGAAGTGAAGGAATATCATCGATATCGATTATCTCCTATTTGTGTCTCTGTTGAAATATGTTTATCGACCCTCCCCATTTAAATATCCGAAAATTAACATTTATCGTACATTCACCATTCGGTGTTGCTCGTGACTCTTAGCGCCTGGCGAGATACCGCCTGTTGACTATCATTGTTGCACACTTTTCTATTGCTTCCACCGTATAATAAGATGCAATAATCTCTCGTTTTTATTACCCGCGGTTTTATTGAAACGGTTGTTTATGAGAATCTCGCAACCCGTAATCATGATTTTATATGTTTTCCGCGAGCAGTCCAGATGTCACTCATTCGCGTTATCCAACATACGATTTCTTCCATTATCGCAGCACTTGTGCAAAAGGGAAACACGACAGACCGCGAATTAAGGAATATGAATCGTTCGCGATTATTATGCAGCCGACACGTCGGTCGTCCGCGCGAGTAGAATCGAGCAGAGTCGATCGAGAGCGCGCGTTTGACCGCGCAATGTGGCATTAAAGACCGCGACAAAAACCAGTTTAAAGAGAGCGGGAGGCCGGAAACCAACAATAGACAAGTTCGAGCGTGAAAGAGGATGCGAGAGAAAGATGTGGCGCGCGTTGGCGAGCTACCGAGTCGAGGAGGTGGGTAGGTAGGCAGGTAAGCGCACGCGTGTGTGCGACTTTTCTTGCAACGTCTTCAAGGCATCCGGTCTCTCGCACGCACATCGAGTGCGTTCTTTGATTAAATCCTCGCGGCCTCGCACGGAAGCGTCTTCGATCGTCCGTCCACAGGGTGGTTTCGGTCTTAACGGAGACAATGTGTGTGCACACAGTGTAAGAAACATTTTGCAATTGCGTTAAAATCGATCCTCGTTGAAGCTCTTGTGTTAAATTTTTCACATATTCGTGTGTTAATTTAACGCATTTATGTTATCTGAACTCTTTGTGTTTTGCTGATAATCAACATGTGTAAGTGATAAAATAATACATTTTATACTTCAGTGTCAATGAACGTACTACTTTTGTTTTAATTTTTGACATAATATTTCGGTTATTTTTCAACATATTCACCTCGTGTTATAAATTCGAGTGGACTGTTCAGGACATGTGAAGTGTGTTAAATTTAACGCCACATCTTTTGCCGTGTACATAAAGGAAAAGATTTCTTGGGTTTAATGAAATTTCTTTCATTGAAATAAACGTGTCTTTTAGAACGGAGCAAACAAACGAACGTTTGATTGAGAAAATAGGATTTTGTCTGGTTTCTCAAATAATAAATATCTTTATGTCAAATGATATATATTCTTTTGCATTTCATTCAAGCATATTACAATGGTTATCACAAGCAATAAATTTAAAAAGCTCCTCCTCTCAAAGCGTTTTCAAACACGTCCACTTTTAACACCGTTTATTAAACGACACAAGCGGTCAGAGATACTGAATTATGTCACATTTCATGTGCTGATCGGCGCGATACCACGCGACATCCCTGCAAAGTGACACGTCTCGCCGAGACGGTTCACAACGGAAGATCCGCGATACCGCGTAATCGATTAATAACCATCGCCAAGGCCGAATTTACCGGCGTACAGCATCTCGTCTGTTAAACAAACGATCCTATCGGCAGGTGCTGGCGCGCGACGCGAGGATAAATACGCGTGTCCTCCTCGGGGAAAAGAAGAGGAAGAGGAGGAGAAAGAAGCACCTCCGGCGCGATATGACGGCGCAGGAACGCGTTTCGCGTAGGCGTGGGCGGTCGCGATAGGATCGGAGGTACTTACGTCCAGATATCCACACGTGTGTGCGTATACGTGCGAGCTCTATCTCTATTACCTGGCTAATTTCGACGCGAACGGGGCCTCTCGGGTATAAACCTGCAGAGTCCTCGAACAGCCCCGCGTTCACAAAGTGCCCGCACGGGGAAAACGAGGAGCGTTAACGTCCGACCGCGCGAGGCCGTGTAAACGGGTTCCCGTCTCGGCGCGAAAAATATTAATTGTAAAGGAGCGCCGAGCGTTCGATAACTTTGGATATCGCGCGCGACGGATGCGAAAGCCGACGCGCGGTAGCCAACGACTTATAAGCCCTGTTATCTACCGGCTGAGATGGTCGCCTCTCTTTTTTCCTCTCATCTCGGCGGCCGATATCATCGCGAAAGGACCTACCGTCGGCGGTTCTCTTAAATTCCCGCGTCACCGTGCCGCGGCGCGAACTTTTTCCTATTATCCTCTCACGGAACCGAAGTAACGCATATCTCTCACGATATTCCCGCCGAGAGCACTTTAGTTGTACTCTTCTTCCTTTACTCCACCTAGCCTTAATAACGTTATTTTTCTTTCTGATTCTTTGTACTGCCTCGGTATCGGCCACTTTTCCGGTCTCGCGATATGCTCGGGACTCCGCTATGTTCTATGAAATTACATCCTACGTGCTTGTAAACCTTTTTACGGCGATGCCACGGCGAAACGTTCCGAGTTTTAGTGGCGGATCAAAATTGCGGGAAAAATCCAATGGAAGCGTCTTCCTCGGTTCAACCGTCTCTGTATCGTTCTTTTCTTATCTTATTCATTGATCCACGGAAAGAAAGATTAGCTTCCATAGCTAAATCAACATATGGATACTTGAAAGCGGCGTAAGTAATTTTCACTGTCGCGGTAACAAACTCTTTTGCCGATGCGGCAAACGTATTAACGCAAATAACAACAGCAAAAGAGTTTGCTAATGCAGTGATTAAAACTGCTTACGCTGCTAAAGTTTTTAGGCGTGCATATGTTACAACTAATTTAGCTACTGCAGCTACCCGAGTCGAAATTTTGGCCCTGTGTTAAACCGTATTATAATAACGTGTTTCTATGAATATTTATATAATACCTTTTCTTCTCTCCGAGACTTCTCTCCAAGAGAGACGCTCGCGAGATTTCACGGAAAGGCGAAAGTGTCGACAAAACGAATGGCGATACTGGATAATCCTACTTCGTTGTTTTTGTTGTTTTCGCGGCATCCGTTCGCCACTTAGACGGCGAATGCTCGCGAGGAGTGTATCCTCCGGATGGAAACAGCCCAAGTTGTGCGGCGCGATAATGCGCTTATTCATAGCGAATAATCCGCTTAATACGCCGCGACACATAGTTATTAAGACGCGAGCGTCGGTCAATTAGCATAGTTTTTCGAACCGCGTCTGAAATTAAAGCGCTCGGGATTAGTATCGGTAATTATACTGTATCGTGCATTAATTATTCCTTGGGTTACCGACCGCGCGTCGTGATTCTACATGAATGGACGCGATTAAGGCGGGTGTTGCGCTAAGACGCAAAAATGCGTCCGAGTCGGAGAAAACTGGTTGAGGATCTTGCTGCGATTCGCTCCGATCGCGGGACGTCGCCGTGTCGCACAGGATCGTCTCGCTGACGTATCTATCCTCGAGTCCGCCGACAGTCGCGATGTATAACAATACATTGTTGTATATAATAAATCGCAAATTTACGACGGAAAATTATGCCCGAGAGAGAACGGGCGTAGAGGAAGAAGTTAAATATATACGCGAGAGAAAATCGGAAACGTATGTCGGGAAAATTCGTCACGCGGCGGCGCGATGAATAATCGCGGGCATTTGCTCGATAATACTAAGACATTAAATGTAACGAGTAATAACCGGTATATTTTTTCGCCGGGATAGAAATTACGCCCGACGATAACGAAGCGAGTAACGTTTGACGCGATATCGTATTTCTTCGGCGCGATTACGCCGATGAAATCGTATCAAAGTATCCGGCGTCGGGAGCGCGCGCGAAATTAATGCCGAGAATAATCGTTATTTCACGTAATGACTTTTTACCGAATCGACGCGCCGAGGCTACGCGAGCGGGTAAACGCGCTCGCCTCCGCGGCGGGAGAAGCAGCGGGACGCCTCTCCGCATCGACGATGCACAGAGCGCGCAGACGTGTACGGTCTTTTATCGTCTCGCGATTCGCGACGACCGTCCGGCGGTAATGGGCGCGCGTGATCGAACGCGATCAAGAATTACGGCGGCGCGAGGTGAGCTATCAGCCGGCGGCACGCCGTTCCAAGCGAAATTGTTAGTCGACGGGATCGTAATTATCCCTCACAGTCATTAGTCGGAAATATATCAGCCGGGTGACACGCGAAAACGCGCACTGACGTGCGTCCGGACAACGGCCACGGGAGAGAGATACTTATCTGGGGTATCGTATGCACCTTTCCACGGCGGCAGTGCCGCAGGTGATCGCCGCGTCGTGGCAATCGGCACTCTTCGACGCGGAGATACTTATTTGCCGGCGTGGGCCTTAATCGGCTTCCACTGCAGTCGGCTCCCATTGGGCAATGAGAATATTACCCCGATAGATATACGTTGCCCGCGTATTACGGTAACCGGCTGCGCCGTAAACGTCGTAACAGTAGCGACGTTACGGGAAGGTCGTGCCGAAGGCGTGTATCATGCGGAAAAAAGAAGTAGCTCTCACGGCTAAAAACTCGCTGTCACAGGTAAAAATTAGCTGTTCATATAATACAATTGAAATTTACTTAATTTGGCTAATTCTTTTACACCTAGTTTCTCTCTAGTCTCCACGGCGAAAAATGGAATTCAACGAGCTGTTCTGCCGTTTTCACTGTGCAGCGAAATTAGAATAATCCGCGAGAAGAAAGTATCAACGGCAACATCTTCGCAACAATCGCTTGAAGAAATGAGTTGAAGAATTCAAAATATTGATTTCGTAAAAAAATCGCACAATTGAATTTTTACGCTTCTCAACCGTCGTTCCCCTGCGCCGTCGTGTAGTACACGAGGAACAAAACCGAATCCCCCGCAGATCCCACCTCGATTTGCGATGGCCGCGTGGGCGTCGGGATCGTTTATCGATCGTTACTGTCGCGCGACCGAGCATAGGCCGGCTCGGCTCTTTAAGGGCTCGATTACGTCTTTAAGGTCGCCTTGATCGTCGCATCTCGCCAGAGACCACACAGGGAGGACCGAATCGGGTGGGCTTAATTAATCGGCGTTAATTCTTTCCGGCCGAAGAACTCGGTCGATCGCGGATCGAAGGCGCTCCACGCTACATCCACCGAGCGTACCGGTCAAGAGAAGACACGAAACGCCGCGAGAGGTGAAGAAAGGGAGTGGGAGAGGAGACCGACGCGAAAGAGAAGAGGTCCCGTGGGGTGAGAGGGCGACGGGGACGGGGGAGAGGGCAAGGGAGGACCGTAAATTTCCGTTATGGGACTCCTCGTAAAGCCGGCTCCGGTCGGCGCGATAAAAAGGCCAGTCCGCAGGTTGCTGCTCCCGAGGATGACTCCTTCCTCCTCCATTCCACTTCCCTCCCGCCCTGCCTGCTTGCGCGTTCCTCTCGGACGAGAACGACCGGGAAAACTGTGCGAGGAGAGGCGGCTGTCGTCCCCACAAAGGTGTCCCTTAAAATTCGTGGGACGCAGCACGATCGGCACGAAGAGAAGGAGTGTACTCAGGGAAGGGCACTCCGCTCGTTAAGACAGCGGCTTCGCTCATCGGATCCTCGCATCGTAATTGCCGACACTCGCCCACGCAAAATCCCGCCAGGCGTAAATACGGCTTAATGTCCTCCTCCTTCTTCTTTCCCCACTTCTTCTTTTCTTTGCACGCGTCCTGGTTGTGTTCTCTTTCGTCGCGTCGTCGCTTGGATACCGCAGACGTGCCTTTGCATTTTTCAATTTCGGCGAGATACGTAGGAGCGAGTCGCGCGATAATTCGTGAGAGTCAAGAAAACAGTCTCTCGTTACGGATTAATCGTCACGATTGAGACACAGTTTCGATGTATCGTTCTCGCTTTATTTATTGCAATCACGTCTCGTCAGAGTATTATTACTCCGATAAACGAGCAATTCAATAAGTATTCTGATCTGTTGGAAATTAAAAGCAATTAAGAGCCGCAAGTGTGCTTCGCTTAAAAAGTGCGAGATTAACTTCTTTTTTTGTTAGAAAAAGAATATCATATTCTACCATGTTCTCCGATATAGCGATAGTAAAAGATTAAGCGGCGAAAGACGCGGTGATAAGATTTACGACGAGAATGTAGGAGACGTGCTCTCAAGCGATTAGCGTTAAACTACGTTTGCGGATAAATCCGCGCGCACGTTTCATCTATTATTGAACGACACGCCGGTATACGAGAAGCGCGAAACCGGGTCGCCTGCCGAGATCGAATATTATTTCACCTTATCCGGAAATACCTCCGCGGATTTCGTACGGACGTATCGCCGTAATTTAGGTTACAGTTCGGTGCGCCGCTGCGTCCACATTAAATAATCTAGCCGAGCGTTCAATTTGATTAAGGTGATTGACATCCGCAAAGGGTGAGCAACGGGGGCAGGAGCGCTAGAAATTTCGCTGGATAAATAAGTGACTCGTTGGGAGACGGATCAGACGCGATATAGACTCTCCACCGCTTGGAAATCGTCCCCGCCAGTATCTATTTGGAATACCGAGCTTATTACCCGGATGTAACGTGTCGATTACGGGGATATAGGTCAGCATTGGCAAGTAGCCGCCGCGTATTTTAAAAGCGATCCGTTAAATCACATAACACCGAGGAGTATACGTGAACCGTGTCGAATGATTTTTCACCCAATATATTTCAATGTCTGTGGTGTATTTGTTAAGCATTTCTTCGACGGTGCGCTATTTCTTACGTAAGAGACTGTCAACCGCGTTATTGCGGTTACAACGGTTACACGATTTATTTAATAAGTGTTCGAGGCACACTGACGTTTATAGAGCTGTATTCAATTTCATATCCTTTTGTTCTCCGGGCGTTTTTTTTCATTTCTCTCGGTTTTATGACGAGATATAATTTTCCAACAGATAGATGGAAAAATCCAATAGAAACAAAATATATATATATATAACGCGGCCGGATCCGGTTTCTCCCATTTTCCCGATCAAGCGTTGTAATTCGCGAGCGTTATTGACGCGCCTTTACATTACAAACGACTCATCGTCGGGACGTGCGTACGAGATAAAAAGATGCGTTCGTAAATAGTACGCCTCGACGATCAATAAACTGCAATATTATCTCCCGCGGAAGAGCACTATCCCGACGTACGGCGAGTAATAAAACAATCGTTTCGCCTTTCGCTTCTCCCGATTCGTAGTGGCGACTCGATTCGACCGCCTGTGAGGTATAAATAATGTAGAGCCATCGGTCGTTAGCTCTAAAAGAGCTACCTGCCTCTCCGCATTTCTCCCGTCGCGAGCGATCGCTCTTCATCCAGAGACAGATTATTGAGGACAACAAGCCGACCAGCGGTGGTCCGTCTCGAATTAACGTGACAATTTCCATCGATCCGCCAAAAAAAACCCGTTGCAAAGAATGATTATAAACTAATCCTTCGTTAGTTGCAATATTTTTCATCTATAAATGGTTGCAATGTATCTCACAGATACACTAATTTTCTTATTATTTTCCTTTTTTCTTGAAACAATTTTTGTTTCATTAACATTTGGCTAATAGGCCAGGCACTAAAAGAGATAAGAAGTGAAGAACAAATTGACAAGTATTAGAATTGTATGTATTGGATACTGCGATTAACGAAGGATACATTGCCCATTGCTATCAAATTTTAAATGGCGCGCATCAAGGAGGTCATAATTTACATCAAGCAGGCTTATAATTTAATATTTATCACAAAGATGTATTTCTTGTTTCTCTAGGACATTTCCCTCATCATAAATGTCTCTTATTTTTAAGAGAATTTCGAATGCACCTTCGCGTTTCTTTGCGAAACCCGCCACTTGTTTCCCCTCCTTCAGGAAAACAACCTACGCCATTGTCCCGCGTATGTTCTACGCGGGCTATCACATATACGCGAGAGCTTGGTATCGCTCGTGCTGTTGCCTGCCCGCGCACGGCTATCCCATTAGGAGTGTGTCAAACCCCGCGACGTTTATTGAGCACCGACAGAATACCCTCAGCTTGTGTGCGGCTTCGCGTGGTCGTTGCTGCCCGTCGTCGCTGATTTTGTCCAGATGCGGACTGAACGTAGCGAAAGGAAGAGAGAGAGAGAGAGAAGAGAGTGAAAAGGGAAGGAGAGAACTCGCCTAAAATGGTCGGGACTTGGCCAATCTGTAAAGCATCGGCCGCTCTATCAATGGTCCTAAACGCTTTCGCGTTCGATCGTGCCCGCTTCTTGCGAGTCCTCTCCTAAACCGTTGCGTGGAGAGAGAAAAAGGAAAGGAAAAACTGCGACAGATTTACTACCCGCGTGGCGAGCGTGCGAGAGGAGCGTGTTGCGCGTGATAGCCGTTCATAGAAAGACCGTGATTCCCCTCTCCATCCTTCCCAGCCGACTCCACATAAATTTATTTCTATATAGAAAATATGAGCGAGGTGACTGTAAGAAGTTAATTATAACATGCCCGATAATTGAAGCTTTTAATTATTGCGTACGCGATGATGAGGCTGATTAACTCGGTAATAAGAAAGAAATTTCAAGTCCTTTCCGTCAGATATCAAAGTCTAACACGATCTTGTGATAAATATCCAGCGTAGTCATTTCCGCTTGTTACTCCTATAAATTAACTTTCATACGTGTGCGCGAGATATTTTTAATTACTGTCTAATTTAATATGTATCTGTCGGTATTAATAATAACACGTCTTCCCGTCAAACTGACAGCTCATCGACGCTCTTTCCACGGGTGTTCGGTGGAAGTAAATATTTGTTATCTTCTCACTGAAAATAATCCACAACGCGATAATTTCAAATCTTATTTAGAGAATTCGCGATTAATCTTAGACTTCTCTATTAGGTTATTAGATTATCGAAAGATATTTCTATGATGTGTTTTGAGCATTTCTACTATATGCGAAATGTATTAAAAAAAAATTAGCAAAGAGACAAGGATGATTATGGTTAAGAGAATAGTAAATTTCTGTACGTAAGTATTTTTCACCCCTTTCAACAGCTGTAAAACCGTATGTTTTCCTATATAAATAGGGCCTTATTTCACGGCTTTTACGGCTATTTATTGACTGTGAGGAGGGAAAGGCAGAGTTTTCATCCATTTTCACAAGTGTCTTCAAGCGATCTCAAGTGTTGTTTTCATCCAAATATCTACTTACAAATGATAATATTTTTCAAAGTGTCATTTTTCGCTTATGACGTCACGAATCCAATATAGCCGCGGCGACTACTCCGTAGCCTTAATACAATAAGTTTAACTTAATATAATCCTGAATTCATATTCAGGCTAACGAAAAATACATGAGTATTGGAAAAAGAATACAGTTAAGAGCACTTAAGGAAATTGTGAGCAAAGCTGAAATTTCCAAGTTTTTTGGTACCTTACCGTAACATTTCCAGATTTTCCCTGACATAAAAAATTTCCATGGCTTGTCCCGGTTTTCCAGGTCTGTGACAACTCTGTATTATAGGAACTTTACGAAGACGTAACAAACAATACGCCACGATAACGCAGGCGGTTCTTTAACGAGGTGGCGGGTTTTCGACGCGAGCGGAGCACAGAATTGTCGCGTTGACAATTGCAAGAGGGTTCGCAAGAGAATGCCGAAGGCGGTCTGACACGCGGATCTTCCCACGGAGAGAAGAGAGTTCGCGTCTCGGTTGACCATTAACTTCGAAATCTTCGATTTACGGCGCGTTTCTCGCGCGTTTCAACTTTATGCGTGCGAACAATGGCCGCCCACGCCGGGGCATTATATTTATTCGCCGGTCCACCCGGTACGTGTACGCGCGCGCGTATAAGTATCCCTTCCTCCCGCTCGTCGCATATATGTACACTTACAACGGTGCGTCCTCGCGCGCGCCGCGTTCACGGCCTGGCGTGCATATATCTCCTTCACTTCCTTTCCGCGGCCATAAACTTTCGGAGCACCTTCCACGCTCGACACGCCGCGAACGAACGAACGTACGAAGAGGAAGAGCCGCGCGCGACGCGCCGCCATACGTCGGCAACCGCACCGGAGTTTCACGCGTCATGAATTCTTCCCGAAAGACGAAGACCCCCGGTTTTTATCTGTTAATTCGTTTGAAATATCTTCGACGTGTTCGCTAACATTACAAGAGCCATAAAGGTAGCTCTTAGAAAGCGAGCGGAATCGCGTAAGTTAATTAAACGATGTGCATTTATTAAACCGATAATAAACGAAAAACGTGTTTCAGAACAATTTGTGAAAATACCGTGCGAAAAGAATCTGTATCTGATATCTGACAATATCTTGTAATACGGAAAGAAGAGAGAAAGGAATCTCACGAGAAAGAGACAAAATCGTGCTAAACGCGAATCCAGGACCGAGAATCTGTTCGCCGTCATGTTCAATCAGTAGCGAGAGAACGAATGCTATTACGGAACACGCAGTTTAGGTGGAGTCCTAAAATGGGCATGGCTCCTCTATAAAGAAGAAAGCGGCGGAACGATGAAAAATCGATTAGGCGCCTATTTAGCGCGCTCCGAAACGACAATGTAGCGCGAAGCAAGCGACGAGAGATTAAAGGCAATTTCGTCGGATCAAAGAGATCGGGCTGCTCGATATCGGATCTTTTTATCGTGAACCGAGTGAAACTCGTTCTCCACCTGCGACGTCCTCTTCCACGAGGAAGGCGGACGGCTTGGCGTCACCTTCCTTCCCTCGCACCGCCCGCGGAATCCGACCACGGGCTCGTTTCGATTTTTTGTGGGTACCGAGCATGCGGGCACACCTACGTCAAATCGTAAATACATTTATTCATGTTAGGCAGTGGTCGAGTATTGTATTCCGTTCGGGCGACCCGGTACACAATGAAACGGGGGCGTTTTCGTCGGTCTCTCGCCGGGACGCATCGAGAGAAAGAGAGAGAGAGAGAAAGAGAGAAAGAAGGTACCGGCAGTAAGATGCCGATGAGACCGTTCTGAAATGTATCCTGTCGGCAAAGACGTCAATTATATGTCCGTGAAATCTTACCCTGCCCGACGACGCAAATATGCCTGTTGTACAAAATAAACATCGGCCAATCTCGCGATACCAATTATTCCCGCACGATATGTCCCGAGTAGTTTAAGTTAAATAATAAATTGACATCAATAGAAATATGACGTCATATTAATCAAATCCTTCGTCGCATTGTGCAGATATCTCAATTTGCCTCAATTAATCTAATCGAGTTTACATTTGCACTTTATGCTGGTATATCTAAATTCAATCCTTCTATTTCACACACACGTGCGAAACAAAACAATTATAATTTTATTAACCTAAGTAACTTTCTTCTTTATTAACGGTAATATGACCTCAGTAATATGACGTCAATATTTTCTGATGTCACTTTGTTATTAGTGAATACATCCATCCGTTATACATACGATCGCTACAGCAATGGTATCAATTTATCGAACCAAGTTGCGAGTACAAGAAAAAACGACGAATGAATCTAAACAAGAAAATAGTGTACGGCACATTCGCGCACGAAAAGGATACCCATCAACGGGAAAGACCGGACAAAAAAGGACTGAAATCGGCGGTTCCCTTGATGGAAGGGGGCATTTACTACTCTCTCGCAATTGGCAACGAGGACGATCGATGTCCAGGACGTTTAATTGGCAATTATTTGTTGAGGCAGCGAGACCGACACCATAAAGCATTGTAAATCGACGAAGGATAAATCCTCCCTTCGCCGACGATGATCCCCCTCGCTCCTCCGCCGCTCTTTCAGGACGACGAGAGATACGTCCAGCTACGTGAGCGCAACCGCGAGACACTTTCCCCTCACCGCCCTTCGCGGTGCCCCCTTTCACGTGGCCGCACGGTTGTACACGCGGGACGAAGACGTACGCGTAGAGAGGCACAAAGAGCGCCATTGTGCATCCGTTTGCGATCGACCGACAACGAGGAAAATGTCGCGCGGAAAGGTGGAATCGTCGCGAAGGTAGTAACGATCGAGGAACTAGTGAATCACGTGCTGTGACGATTTGCGAGCTAATATGAACGCTATTGTCCCGCACGATATTTGGAAATCAACATAACCAATAATTTTATTTCGATCCGATTCATTTTATTCTCGAAAATATCAGTCTCTTGATACGTATATCGTAAATTTCTCTGCTCGTCTCCGGAATAAGTACGGTTGAATACGAGATATTTCAATGCACTTCTCGTTATACTCGCAGTTTCCGGCAACTCGCGAAGTTACTTGTGCCAAAGTTAACATATCAGTAACTAAACGTGCAACGATAAAAACGGTTTCTGACAAAACACAATCCCTGTACGAGAATAACATAGCGCGATACATCAGTAAATCCACATTTTGAGAGATTATTAAAACTTACAACGACACGAATATACAATTTCGGTATATGTGTGCCAAAATCGCCGCGAAAATTTGCACGATTGTATGATTCGTAAAATAAGCAGAGAGAGAGAGAGAGAGGAACGCATCGATCAGCTCGTTAGCCGCGCACACTTGCGTAGATAGAGGTGCATATAGGTGAGCGCGGCCGTGGCGTACGTGTGGGCAGATCGCCGGCGACCTCGGGGGCTGTTCGTGGCACTGTGTGGAACCCCGGGACCGCAGGGAGCCGCTTATTACCGATGCGGAATCAATTTCAATTTCGCGCGGGTTCACCACCTGCGATGCCGGTCGCGAAGGCCGTGCGCCTCGCCCCTGAGATTACCTGGCGAACCGAGCCTCGCGCACAGTTAACGTACACATGTGCGCTTGCGCGTTCGTTCAGAGCGAGCAACGCGCAATAGAACGCGTGCACGCACGCACGCTTAGGATTTAGTGCGCACGAGCTGTCGAAGCAAGAGAAACAGAAGCGTGTTCAGTGATGGATTACGGCTGGAGAGCCCATTCCTCTCCTGTCATTGCGTTCATTCGTTCGCTCTAACGTTACGAGTATTCATCGTTTGGAGATAAATATGAATAATCCCGGTATAAGTTTCTCACCTATTTGTAATCGTACTGTGTCACAAGTAACATGTGAAACGACATGAAAATCGAAGAATTTCAGTTGCATTCTAAACATCTTTCACAAGAAGATGACGGTATTATTCATGATTTTCGCCTCCATTAATATTTGAGCGAATAATTAAGCTACATTGTCTTTTCATTTGTTACTTAATGTATCTTGTAGATTTGTTTTTATTGCATACAAATAGTAATAAAAGAATGATAAAAGTCAACAAATCATCAAAATAAAATGCTATTAATAAATTATTATTAGAAAGTTGGTAGTTATTAAAAATCATTAATGTTAGAGTCTTCCCGATTGTGTCTGTTCTCGTTCTTCTTTCACATTGAGAATTTTAAAATTTGGGACACTTAAAAATTCTTCACTTTTTGACGGATATGAAAGGCTACGTTCATAGATATTAAAATGACGGGAACTCGTATTTTCTGGTGTCTTTATCAGCGCTATTCCTTAATATGCTAAAAGGGTGTTCAATAAGTAATTGAACAATCTAATCTCGGTAGCTATAAAATATCAAGCTAAGCCGCGCTCTAAACGCAACCCGTATATGTCAAGGAGAAATATGATATTTGTTTGCTGCGAAGGAGTCACTCAAAATTTATTACCTCGCCGTTATTTCTTTCGATTCCTCGCCAACTATATATTAAGCTCTTATCGTATCTCTAGTGTACATTGTACATCCCTCTTCTCAGTCTCGGCGCAATTGCGTTTAATTAATTACCGCCGCGGTACGCTACGCCATTTATTATAATCTTTACACCGGTCGATATCAGCGCGATGCGGCTCGCAACTTACTCCGCTCTGAGATTACCCGTGTAAATAAAGTCTTACGGCTACCTCGCAGCTGCAAGGTGCTAAAATCGTATAAGGAGCGGGCGAACCGGAAACGTCCTCGCTGCCGCGCCGATTGTTACAGATAGATATTGATCTATTTTATGATTATAGACTTCGATCCGCGCGACTTCATTTGTCCCGCGCTCGTTCCTGATTGGCGAGCGTACCGCGATAAAGGGAGAAGAGCTACGTTATGCACAGCGGAAACTGTGTATTCTACATTTTTCTCGCTCAACGCCCCGATTCCATACTCGCGAGATTATGTTATTCAGCTCGCAACGTTTTACAGGGAGAACGACATTGGCTGTATTAAAGTCGAGGTACTGTCCGCTACAACTTTTGATCGTAGCGCCCGACAATGGCAGCCATTACTCGTCGATACTCTATCGGCTCGCAATTTACCTCGAGCCTCCGCGGCTTCCCTTTATTCGCTCGCTAAGGTACGACCACGCGCATAATCGTTTGCACGATTTCATATTAAGTTGTAAATACGGCCGAGCGTGCGAAAGTGTAAGGCACGCGCGCAGGTGTAACGGCCGGCCGTGCGCGTACGTGGTCGCTTGTTTTAAAATATCGCCGATAAAGTTCGCTATTTCGCCGAGAAATGTCGCGATCGGAATCGCGAGGTAAGGGCTATATCGGTAGATACGACCTCGCCAAAACGACCGAGTCGACCGTTCCAGCGTCGTTCGAGAGAGCGGTTAAGGACTACCGAAAGAGCGGACTCTTGCTTAACTTGGAAAAGTGTCAATATCTGTGAGCCTTTATCGCGGATGTTGCAATGTAAATATATCCTTAAATGTATTCGTAACTTGTGTCGATGGAGATACAATAGAAACAGGATACGCGAACTGAACGACCAGCTTGTCGGTTCTTCGAATGAAGAAAACTCCAAATAACATGAAATCTTTTTCTGTGAAATTTTGAGATATTCGAGTTATCTTAAATGCGATTCGTTAACATACTGTCTTAATCGAAGACGGCACGAATCTCCGTTTTTCGACAACTTATCTTTCTAAAAAAACAAAGTTAGAAGTTTTCGATAACCTATTATATTTGAGCAAAATCTCAGATGAGAGAATAATCCATTAGGAAATAACTTGAATTTGATATATCATTCCTCATACCTACACATTTGCAAATTTCTAACGTGTACATCGCAAGGCACATCTTAACTGGAAAAGAAAAATTTCGACCGAAGATGACCCGATACACACAAGCACAAAATATAATAACGACTCCCTGACTCAATTTCTCCACCGTTTCTGGATCGTTTTGGCGCACTTCCGCCGCTTGCGGAAAACGAAAGATGGAATAGATCCGGGTTTCACTTTCACGACGAAGAGAGCCGCACGGTACGTCCAGGTACGGGTGTAGCGCTTGTACGCACGGTTGCTGGCGAGTTCGGCTCGCTTTCGTTCCGTCCGTGGCGAAGGATGAGCAGCGGCCAGGGCGGTTATAGAACCGTAGCAATCGCCGTGGAAGAGGCGAGCGAGAGGGCCCGGTGCTCTCGCTCTCCCGAGGTTGATTGAGGTTGGTGGGTGGCCCCGCGCTCTCTCGACGCTACCCGGTAATGCCCTCTAATCACGGCCAGCCATTGACCATTACGGTTAAATACGATTTTGAGCGATACCAACCGCGGACTTGGAACCGGGCGCGGTGCCTGTGCGCGCCACTTGCTCAATGTAGCGTGCGACGGTGCGTCTAACATTATTACGTTATATTTTACCGTTAATTAGCACGTAATGTTTCACAAAGGCCCGATGATATAAACGAGCAGCGCGCGGATTTAATTGTGGCGTGAGGTCGCCCGCGGCTAACATTATCCTATTGTGAAATCGTGCGTCGATCTCTTCAAAAATGAAACGGCGACATAAATCTCAGGCGCCGTGGAGAACACTTCTCAGCAGGCCGTGGGTAAGAAAAAAAGATTTTCTTTTTTATCTTTCGACACTTTGGGTGATTAATTCACTTTCAATAATCGATCTCGACTAGTAACGATTGTCGGTCTAAGAATGCCGTAATGTCCGTGCAAAAGATGTTTATAATTCAGAGGAACGCGGAGATCCTCGATTCCGTGCGGTCTTCGATTAAGAAAATAGCCTAATCACACACATTAGAACGACTGCTTCTCTCGCGTTGTAATCTAACGACATGCGTCATATAATCCAACGATAAACGATGCGACTCGCGCACCTTAATGCAGCCTGATGGAGATTTTCGATCTTCTTGCCGCGATCAACGGCGCACGTCATTAATACATAGCTTCCGACGATTATTTCTGCGTGCGTTTCTCGGAGCATCCGTCGCGCTTAAAGCACGATTCCTTCTTCTATTCGGTACATACATACATATATGTATGTACGTACATACAACTGAAGTCGCGATTTTATCGCCTCGCCCGATTTTTATCCACCGTCCCGCGTCTTTCTTTCGTTCCACGGCACCTACGACGCGCTTCTCTCGCGGGTGTCGGCGATGGAATGTAAATACGCCGCGACCAATAGGTTTTATGGTTATTGCCGATCGAGAGAGGCGAGAGCACAATCTTCTCCGCCGCGCTCGTCCGACTGCACGACGAAACTTTTGCAACTTTCACCGCGCGAGGAACCACGAGGTCTCGCGGCGGACAGTGCCATCGATAGTGCGTGTCAGTGTTTCCCAACCGATCAGATGCGCTTCCGGCGCGCAGCTACCGTCGTTTCGACAAGCCTGCTTCTTCTCGGTCTTTTTAGTATTGGTTCGCTGAGATCAATTTCCATCCGATACACCGACTAAATGACGCGTCCGTTGTTATTTTTATCGTCCGATCAAGTGACGGATACTTTTATCTAATGAAATATCTGATGAAGTTACCGATACTGATGAAACCTAATCGACGAATTAGTCGAAGATTTGTACATCCATTGTAATTTTCATCGAATAAAGACACGATTTGATCGGATCAAATTATCGGATATTGCACTTGATCAGATGTATCCGTTTACTACTTTTTAATTGAATTACCGGATTAAATCTGATCGGACATTTTTCTCAGCGTTGAATATAGTAGGTGTGCATCTGCGAATGTAATATTTAACGTCTCTACGCTTACCACACGGAAATTTTTGCGTTTACTCACAAAGTGTATACACGTCGAAACTACTTATATTTATGTCAAGTTTGAAGAAGCATTGCGGTATTTTGATGAGTACGAAATTAAACAATTAAATACTTAAACGAAGCTATATTTGGACGATCTAAACGTTCGGATGAAATTATAATCTCATACGTGACTCTTCGTTACACGCGCGTGTGAGGATTCTATAAAAGATAATAAACAAGCGTTTTCACTTATCTCCATGTTTCTTCATTTGCAAAGATAATCAGACTTTTATTAGGATATAAAAGCACAAATAGACGTAAAAGGATAGAGAGATAGACGGACAGTGACATTTATTCGGTGTTCCGCATATCACGTCCGGGATATCGCGATACATTAGTTAGCTGATAAAGTACGAAATTCCGCCGCAAATCCGAGTGCCGGATCAGCCATAAATCGTACGCGCTAATTAAGCAACGGTAGATGCCAATTCACACCATTCGGGAGGCGCGCGCCCGCACGAGGATACCGTTAGCTTTTATCGTTCCGCGATGATAGCGATACAGACGCTGATGCGAGCTTTATTGTTGGAAAAGCGACTATCCGCGATATTTACGAGGGATAAAGCTGTGGGACGCCGGTAGAAAATATCGCGATCCGGAGAGCCGACCGTCGCCGGTCCTAACTGGGCCGTAAATGTCGCCCGGTGAATTTATTAGGCCCAACCAGCAGGTACGGGCACGCACTTCGACGCGCGTCGGCGCTTGACGACCCGTTCCGCGGCGCGGATTATCGCGGAAATTGTGAAACTGCCGGCCGCACAGCGATCAGCGTCGCCGGTGAGGCGTACCGCATCGTGGCGTCCCGGCGCAAAATCCCTCACGGCTGAATTCTGCGGTCGCGGCGGCGGAAACGAGCCGCGAAGATTACGGCAAAAACTGCTCGCAGGCTCTTTTACACGCGCTGCGGTCCGCGCGCGGGCGCGTAACAGTGAGTCGGTTCGCCACGCAAGGAAGAAAGAACGAGTCATCGCTCGACTTTTCCGGAAAAATGTCGCGCGCATTTCCTCTTCCTGCTGCTCGTTACCGTGCGTTCGCGTCAATTCCACGTTAGCCTTAAATTTTACGATGCGACTATTAAATTTATTGAATTTTTTTTTTCCTTTTTTTCTTCAGAAAAATACGACGAGATGTATACTTGTTTCCTCATAGTTTGTCATCAATGATTTACGAAAACGACATTTTCCGTTGGTAAAATATTTTCTTATGCGATAAAACACGTGTATGTGATTATTCGTCGAAACAGTGATTATTAACTTAAGACGAAAACGTTCCTGTGACAAGCAATAAACAATTAAAGCTTATGGCGAAATTAAGAGAAGATCTCTTCACTTTCCAGTACTCTCCTGCGGTGCATTAATTTCTCAGATTTTTATTTCTTGTAGCAATGTCTGAGGTATTACAAGCAAATGAACACGCCCTTACTTTGCTGTTATCCGACGTGCCAAGTACGGCAGTGAGCGAAAGTTCGCTTCTTACGACGAAAAGTATTTTAAAAATTAAACTATAATTTCCTTCAAGTTTTAATTACTGGCCGCGCTGTTATAAACCGATACAGACCGCTTTTTCTCGACATACGCGAACTTCCATGCGAAACGCAATTTTTACGCCTTATGATTCTTCCTCAAATATTTTCAGAGTACGCATATAGATTACTTATCTCTCTCTCTCTCTCTCTCTCTCACTCTCTCCTTTCTGTGCCTCCTTTCGCGCTCTCGCCGAAATAAAAATTTAAGTACGGGTTTCGCGTACCGCTGTGCCAAAGTTACCGCTTTTACCTACCGCGACGAGTCCGTTTGCCTCGACGATTTTACGGTGCACTGCTAGGTTCGGTTCATCTCGGACCAGAGCACGGTTTAAGTGCCAATTAAAGTATATTTCAAGAGAAAAGACTTCATTATTAGAGCGCGCCGTGTTCTACTTATTGCCGACATTTCGTTTGATTTATTAATCAGGCGCCACCTCTTCCGCTAAAACGTTCTTCGTAGTTATTATTACAGCTCACCGTGAGAAAATGATATTGGATAATGAAGTGTATTATTATCGCTAAAATGTTTCGCTAAAAATATAAAACTCTGAACCGTTATTGGAATTGAAACGTGTTGTTTTATTTAACGGCAGAACGATGAAAACGATTACACGACCGCAGTAAATATTTCTCAATCAGCTCAACGTTTATTATCTTTCTATAAATTTGTGTGTCAATTTAATATATAAAATATTTAATTATTGGTGTATTATCTATTGGGCCCAGCTTTACTTAAGTTTCTTTTGAGCAGTTCTACCTATTTTTAAAGTAAGCTGTAATAGTTCGAGGTCATTTGATTTGTCTTTCCTTAAAACGAATGTTTTTCAAAGAACGAAATGAAAAATTAATTATTTTAATAAGATAAATAAATCCTTTAATTTAATACAAAAAATAACCATGTATGTAACCATTTAATATAAAAAAACATATAATATATCATCCTTACTTGTTCGCTTCTTCGTATCATATTTATACGTCGCGTTATTTTCTACTGCTACATTAACTGTTTCAAAAATCCTATGAAAAGTGTTGTGAGAAAGAAGCAACGTCAACAATTTTTATAAAAATAGCTCTCTCCAACACTCAAACATTTCTGAAGTAAAACTAAATTCTTTCTTTTCGTTGCACCGTCAGTTCCAACAAGGGTGACTGTTATCTAACAGTCCAAAGGAAAGCTGGCTAATCCAAGCGATCCCCCGAACACGTGCCGGCAGCGAGATAGCTTCGAATTGTGTACGGGCCCATCTCACCGGTGCGTATGTGTGCATGTAAATCGCAGCTCTATGAGCCGCGGTAGCACATTCAAAGCCGCGCACACGCAGCCGTGTCGCGGCACGTCCTTGTAAGGCCACTTGCCCAGCGGTGCACGCTCGTGCGTACAGCATCGCCTCGCCGCGGCGTAGACGAGCGTGGCGTATGCGTGCGTCGCACACGTGCCGACATAGTGGTGGCCGAGGTGCACTGACGCAACGCGCGCGCTTGCTCGTAAATCGATTCCGAGGGAACGAACGGGAAGAGGTCGCGCGCAAGAAATTGCGCGCGAGAGCTCGCCTTAAGCAAAAGACCTCTCCCGGACTTCGCCGGTCGACTCGCCTCGTAACGACTGGTATTGTCGTAATGGGTGGTGTTATCGTTGCTCGATCGTTACCTCGCGACCGATCGGCCAACTTCCACCCAAGAACGAAGTTTGTTAAAGATTAGTGCCGTGAGCGCGACCGTAAAAAGTTGCTAGTGCGTTTTACCCGACCGTGTCCCTCCCCACCTTCCGGATTCCAAATCGCAACACGTATTTTATGAATTTTTACTAGGAATTGTGCTATTCAAAGCTTTGATATAATTCGATATTCGACGATGGAGTTCGGAGATTCGAAGTCGAAATAATTGAAGCTCTATTCGACTCTATTCGAAAATTCGAAGCTGTTAATAGAACTAATTCTGGCGAATGCAACAAAATACTGCGCAATTAAAGAATATCAGTTTAATTAAGTATCTTATGAAGACTTGGTAATTACGTACTTAAAGCGATAAATAAAGTCTTTCCTGCGCGGCGTTAATCGAATTAACTTTAACTAAACGTCAGATTTTAAATTTTGTAAATTTATCTAATAGCTATAGCAATAGGGATGTGAAGGAGGAAGAAAACGGGCGAGGAAATTAATTTGTAACGTCACGATATACCGGAAGTTCTAGCACGGCGCTTGTTTGTCAAGTCCGTCGCTCGCAATCCCGGAGGGTCGTTGCGAGCTTAATTGCATAATTTCGTATCGTGGCACCTCGTATATTGATTACGCCCGGCGCGTGGATGAGCGGCGAAGACAAATCGCGCTTTAAGATTCTCATCGCGCCGCACAATTTCCTATGCTAATTCTCGCGGCTGTTCCGAGGAACGTCCGTCTAACGTACTTCGAGCAGCGTACTTTGAGCGCCATGTAGCATCCGGTTGAAAGATGGAGAGATAAAGATACGTGAATAGAGATAGAAAGAGGGAAAGAGAGCGAGGAAGCAGGATCGATCGAAAGCTCGCCAATTATAATGAGATAATTTAACGAGCAGCTCGAATCGATGGCCTTTCAGACGCGCACCCGTCACGTATCGAGCGGAAGTGACAGATTGAATTCGGCGCGAAATGAATATTGAGCGGTCGCTCATGCGGCCGAATCTCGATATAGAATCAGCCGGGTTGCATGCACGTGGAAAGTTCTCGAAAGGAACGTAGAAATTTTGGGGAATTCGGAGTTGAGATAACTAAATATAAAGCGAACTATTAACCTAAAGAACTCGCAGTTTAATTCACGCCGCGACATTCGAATGTAAGGAACTTGAATGTAAATATACTCAAACAATAATCATGTTAGATAAATAAAGCTTGTTAAAAAAGTTCGCGGGTGACACGTTTAGCTGATTTATGTATACGTATTTCTTGATACATGCTATTTGTCGGATTTAAATTGTTACTGAATACATTCTAAAGGTAGGACTTCCCGAAAAAGAAATTGAACGCGAATTAAAAACAGTCCCGACGCGCGCGGCACGATAAAGAGCCTTCGCTCGACTCGTCGCGTCGTATATCGAGAGTCGATCTCTCTCGTCCCGCGATATCTTCGGCCGCGGGCAAAGCCGAAGAGACTGTCGAAAGTGAAAGGAGACGAAGAAATCAAGATGGATCGTGCGTTCGTTATAACGCAGGTTTTCTCGCAGCACGCACCTTCCACCTTCTTCCACGTATCCAAGGACTCGTGGTGAGCGCGGCAATCGATACCGCCGATCGATAGCGTTCGTTTCGCTCGTCGTAAATGACGAGCCCGAAGAAGCGGGTGACCGCTCTTGCAAAGTATATCGCGTTCAAATGCATTGGTAATCGAAAATTCTTGTCGATGAAAGCAAACTGTTTTCTCGACGCTTTAATACGACGCGCACTGTCATGACAAGAACCATTCTCTCTCGCTCAACTCGTGAATTTCGAATGTTTCGAAATTAATATTTCAGGCTTTCGCTTAAAATGTTTTAAAGTTTGTACAGAGAATGAAAGAAATTAGATGTGCGGAAAATACGAATAAACATTTTCGGTTATCAAGATATTTGGTATATCATGCTAGTCGTTTTTCGCATATAACCTAAAAAAACCATCTTTGACAAAAATATAATAAAAAGATATTCACTCACCAGTCGATGCGCCGACGGCGTCTCTCTTATCCAGCGTTCGCTTTTGGTCGTCCCTTTTTGCTGTAAATTGCTTCTTCGCTTTATCCTATACGTTGCACAGGTTAATTAACACAGTACGATAGCCATTCCACAATTCGCACACACACTCACACGATACACTTCGATCGCGAATAAACGACACGAAATACGTGACGATTGCTTTTACGTACTTTCAACACTCGCGATACTCGGAACGCGCGACGCACTTATAGCTAATGATGAAAATTCGAATATCTGTTTTACTAATTATGTTTTCAGTAAATTTGCTTTCGCTTTCAACGTATTCATCGTTTGAACGCGAGTCTGTGTCGCAATGACGGATCTAACCTTTACGGAACAGCTTCATGTATTCGATGCGTTGAATCGCGCTTATTTCGGACGCGTACGATACTCTTCTAGCTATTGTTCTTCATTATTTCCATAGACGATTATTTCATGTGCCGATAAACTGTTAGTCCGAACATCGAAGACGATTGATTACCGCCGAATCAGTTAACATGTCTATGCATGTCTATAAGACATGTCTGTAACATGTCTGTGTACGATACTATCATGCACGAATAGTACTAACATAGACTCGTTCGAATATCGCAGTCCATTGCCCTTAACTTAATCGCGATGCAAACCGCGCTTTACACGGGCTTCATGCAAGGCGAATCTTTGGTCTGTTCTTTTTAGCTGCACCGCTGAACTAGTGCAATCATTTGAAGCGAGACAAGTATGTTTTCTCACTTCAACTTATTGCACCAGTTCAGCGAAAAAAAACAGGCTACTTGTTCCATCAAGTAGATAGGTCGGAAAATATTACGAGCTTATTCTAGAAAGTAGGACAGAAGCCTCGGTGTAAATAAAAGTTCTCGAGAGTAGCACTCGGTCCGTTGTCGTTTTCATCGCCAGCATTTTTGCGACACGCGACTTTGCGCGACAAGACCGGAAAACGGAAGATATAGTAGCGTCCGAGCGTCGCGACTATAGCGGGGCGCCCTGCGCAGTAGCCCAACGTTCGTCTTATTTAGCACTTCTTGTCGCGCACTGTCTCGGCTCAGACGTTAATGGCGGTCTTGCGTCGTAGCGCGTTTTTATGCACCGAATCCGAATCATCGTAATATCGATCGATCTTAGTGTAAACATATCGCAAGACGTCTTTCGATGCATCAATGTGTACGTCGGAGAGATCTTCAATGTAGTAGCTGCTGAATTCTACCGACGCTGGAACTTGCCCTCCGTATAATCCTCGTATCGAAAAGTTGTACGAGGGAGATATGAGAAGTAACTTTATGAAACAATCTCTTTCTCTACGGATGCATTGAAATCTCGATACAAGCCTTGTCAAAACATGTTACTTGTTTTATAGAACATCATCTTTTCACCGGATTGTATAACAGGTATCATATGTGCTTTAACATAGCGAGGTTACTCGTATGACTCAACCATAAACGTATATGCATAAAGGTGTAATGCATCGCAATAAAACTATACTCTAAATCGTCTTTCGATGTGCTGCGCCCAGGGGGCGTTCCTATATTAGTAAAGCTCAGTGATCGAATAACGGTCGTGTTATTTCCTGATTTTTCATGTTACAAAAATGTCGCTCGCGGGTGGGAGTGCCGAGTGATTTGACGCGATTGTCATCATATTTCGCGGCATTAACCACGAAGTCGGAGTGTATTATGTGGATAAACAGCCGTATCGGGAATGCATATCTGAAATAACGTGATCGTAAAGACATAAGCGTTTCTCGGCATTCGTAATCGTTTTTACGCGCGGGCGAGCGTCACCGGGAGCAGTATGTAGAATAACGAACAATCACGGCGTCGTGGCGTATTTTTGGCGCGTAATCGTTATTGACAATCTTTCGATGTGATCGATGCGAACCCGTGGGAGTAGCTGACGCAGGGAAGGATTCGGTAGCAGGAAGGGACAACGGGAGTAGGAAGGACAACGGCAGTAAAAAGGACAACAGAGTGACGGCGACGGTCGGTGAGTTTATCGTTCGTTTATCATATTTAACCCTCGAATGGCACACCTGGGACATTCGAGACCGATCCGACCGGTTCCTCGGTCACGTCTTCTTTCCCAAGACGTAATTACCCAAGTATTTAAAAAATTAATTCGGTTCTAAAAGTGCTCGTATATAATCGCACTTTCCAGAGATGTCAAATTATTTCAAGTAATTTAGAATCTTTTTCTACACATAAACGTCTTGAAAGGTAAACACGGAAGACCCGGGTTTGCCGGATTAGAACTCGTCGTAAAAATACGGCGTCTCATGTAAGGGTTAATTTATTTCGCCTATCAATGTCAGTTCAATATATTTTTTTCTAAGCTGCTCATTTATATTTGATTTGCCATGAGTTTCATTGCGTTTGGATAATTACTTGTTTGATTCGATGGCCGGCTGGTCATGCGTATCTTTATATTATTTTTGTGCAATGTAAGAAATTATAATTACACGAAATGTAATTTCCATATGACGCGGCCGTGTATTTCGTTACTGCATCCTTCTTATAGACAGCGTTGGTAATTTGAGCCTCCGGAGACGTAGGAACCAATACTTACGCTCGTGCCTCGGTACTCAAAGTTGCCTTGGGACGAATTCCGTTATGTTTTCGTCCATAAAGCCTAACCGCTGTCCGTTACGTTCCAGCGAGAAAGCCTTAACGACGCTCGTTATAACAATTTCGGCGCATCGCCGTACACCCTTTCGTAAAAAGGACCCCCGGGACAGGATGGATAAAGTGCAGATTTTTTCGCGTTAAATAACGTACAAATTCATCGTTCGTAAAAAATATGGTGAATCATTCATATTCGAGAGTAAATTCTTGAGTAACGCACATATTAAATCCACATTATGTTAGAAGAAAGCCAACGTGCATTTCTCGAAATTTTTCAGTCGTAGAAATTTGAAAATTTGCAAACATTTCACAGGTGGGCGCGTTTCTACTTTCTCTTCCAAGTACGTCAAAGCAATAACGCAACACGAACAATGAAATATTCAAATGCGCGCGAGTTATCGATATCAATAAACGCTCAAATATCGCGAATGTCGGACGGCTGAATAATCGCTTACTCAGATGCACGAACGATAAAGTGTTGAAACGCGCCGGTAGTCATTCCTAATGTCAAAGATAAACATTCGAAGACCGCGAACGCTAAATAGCCAAAGCGATCCGATATCCGTACACACCCGAACCTAGCGTCCACGTATTTCAAAGGAAACTTCAACTATCCAAACATCACCCAAATTCTCCAGGTATACTCTCGGGCGTCGAGCGTGCAAACGCTCTCAAATATCGCGTTAATTTCTCCGTCGAATACAAAACGAAGAAAAACGCTATCGGAAAGAGGAGGGGGAGGGTGGGAGCAGCAATTTCATCGCGCGCATTCCGTTAAGATTCGTACCTCTCTCAGTGAGCGTATTCGCCGCATCGAGTTTCAGCTGGTTTCGTTCGACCCAGCGGGATGCAGCGTGATAGACTCTCTCTCTCTCGCGAAAAAGAGAAGGAGAGGAAGAGAGAAAGACGCGCTCCAGATTGCCGGTCGAAAGAGACACGCACGCGAGCGCACTCGTAATCGCCGAGTCCTCCGGGGGCGAGAAGAAAGAGAGAAGGGCCTTACCGCGCCCTGGTAATTTCGTGCGCGCACACGAGGGGATATAACGGCGAGCGGAATCGAGGTGGAGGGTGGCGCTGCGGAGAGGGGGTCGGGTGGGGGAGGCTGGCGGTACCACGAATTTAACGATTCCGCCGACTTTACGACGGCGATCCCGCCCTTATTATAACGCGGCTCGGCCGGTTTCGGATCGCCCTTGGGAGACACTCGCATCTTCGCCGCGCGCCTCCACGTCCAGGCACCCGCGCCATTACGTCATTAAGGCGTCCAATAAACTTCTTTTACTACTTCCTCGAGAGTGACCGCCGCCCGCTCGCTCCTCTCACGCAGCTCTTCTCGCGGCTCGTTCGGCTCCTCCGCGTTGTGTCGCGATTCCGTCCGTGTCGTCGCGCCGGTCCTTCACCTCTCGCGAGTCGTCGCCCTTTTCCGAAGGGTGTCCACACGCTAGAAAATTTACTTCTGTCTTTGTAACTTTTTTATGCTACCGCGCGAAAGAGAAAGACATGTTTTTCCGATCGACTCTTTACACCAGAAACCATATTTTAATTGTATTCGTATATCTTAAACTATCGGATGTTTATTAGCATAAAATAGTCTTTGATCAAATCTTACACCCTTGATCTACTCATTCTAATCGAAGAGTTAAGATTAATATCGGGGAATTAACATTAATTGGACATGTCTATCATGGCTTTACTCGTGTTGATGCCGCACGAAGGTTTAGACGGATTGATGCGTAAAAAAATGCTAAGTGCTTCGTGACATCTTGTCGATTGTTATCCGCAGCTACGGAATTGGTCGAGAATTAGTACCGCACCGTATCTCGAGATAAGGGATATCCTGTTTTCGATCATCTCGCGCTAATGAAGCACGATTCGACAGCCCTGGGCGACGATACGTTACTCAGTTTGAAGAGTCAGTTTATCCTTCAAGCTGCAGTTTAATTTAAATCCCGTCGCGATACGAGCGCCTGGAAATCAAACGCAGAACGAAAGATCCGATGTTTACGACGGATTCGGGCTTCCCGTGCGTTGTGAGCGCGAGATTTAATTTTGTACAATGTGCGCCGTTACGTAATCCATGAATAACATTATGCCCGGGGATTTCACCGTTTCCCACAGTTCCACGTCGAAGCGGATTATCGCGTTGTGTCATCTCCCCGGCCGGGGCCGGACTTTCGACCCTCTTTTATTCTCTGTCGAAAATCACGAAGGGATGACGTCGCTGCGTCGCTCTCGAAGACGAACGCGCCGCACGATTCATTATGCGATGAGAAAAACGTACGGGTCATTTCCCCGATTGGGTTTCTTTTTTCTTTTAATTATTTCTCTACGCGCTCTCAACGCTCCAGCCGGTCGGAAAAAGTATTGTCGACCGAAGTTTCACCGGCGCGCCGAGCTTTCGGCGCAGCGTCCGGGTCCAGACTTTCGCGGTGCGTGCTCTCGGTGTGCTATTGACCCTTTTTCACTACAGGTGAGTTGGGAGGGGCCTTGGACAGGTAGATACACCTAACCCACGTACCGTAAGGAACCGACGGCTGGCGTCTAACGGGTGTTCGCGCGTGAAAAGCAACTTTTTTTTTCTGTTTCACGCGACGTTATACTTCGGTTTCACATTCCATTTGGATCGAACCCGATCATCATCCGGTTTCATATCGTAGAGAGATCGATAGCGTGTTAGATGATAAAATGCAGCACGTACAGTCGGAGAGTAGTGTAACGATATGATTAATTCAACCTTTATCCGTATTGAGTTATGGAGAGAAAACCACTTTCTATTTAGGAAATAAGATACCCGAGAGATGGCTACGAACGCGGCGTATGACCGTTTTACGTCATCCAGGGACAATTGCCGAGATGGCTATCGACTCCGTTGTTATCTGGGAAAGCCACCCGGTACATGACGTGGTGCGATGCTGTGTAGATATGCGGCGAGAGTAAGCATAAGGTGCACAAACCACCATACATGCCCTTGCATGGCACTCGTGTTACGACACGCGCATACACGCACACGCACAGATATAATACGCAGCGAGCGATCCGCGTGTGTGCGGTTACATCGCTAACGTTGTGACCATTAAGTACATTGTGCTCGAAGGTGTTTCCTATAATGGATTCCTGTTGTTTATTAAAACGGAAGGGCTTTTATAGACTGTTGCCTCCTTAACGACGCGCATCTATCTTGAATTATGCTGCTCCATCGATTCCCTGCTTGCTCCGTGATACCGCTTGTACCAATCGAACGTGGGCAGTTAGAAGAGTACGAAAACCGAATATTGATTTATGCCTGTCCCGCGATTACGCCGCGCGACAGGAGAAAATGCCGTGGTGGAGAAACGAAGCATAATTTACAATTTGAATAATTCGCGTCGGTCGTAATCGGCGGCACCGTTTAATGCGCACCATCGTTGTGATATATTGAATGTTACTTGACATGTATTTCATGGGATACAGTACGCGCATGCATATTATTTCGGCCGGACTGTGCGCGACTGTTACACGGAAAATAAAATCTAGCTGCATTAACCAGAAAGGGGACACCACCAGATGTGTTCTGGGTGAAGGAAGCAGAATTTCTGCTTTTCACGACCCAAATGTGGTTCTTATAACCAGAAATTCTGTTTCTTTCAACCAAAATGCATTTGGTTGTTCCCTTTCTGATCGATACAACCAAACTTTTTTTCCAGGTACTTTTTTATCGCGAAGGTGTACGCAAGTTCTGAGATTCCAAATGAGATGAATTTTTTTAAACAGTAGTTTCTCCGTCACAAAGAAAATCTAGTATTATCATTGATAAAAAACGTGAGTTTCGCTCGCAAACGTTCTAATCACGAATGTATTATCGAGGTGTTTGAGTACCATTGACAATTTCGCAAAAGATCGTAGACGCAGTATAAGATAAAAACGACTCGGACAAAAAATAAATTAGCTCAATGTCGGTTGTTGCAAATTACGCAACGATACAAATAAGAAGATTGAACATACCGATATTTCCCCGGCAACGAAACATGTATAGCGCCGGATATAGGCACAATATGATCACCTATTTCGATAAAAATCAGGATATTAATTTCGATAAACCGCGATTCGCATAGAAAATTATATCAATTTAGTTGCAAGATAATCATCAAAATTGTTCTCTCTCTCTCTCTCTCTCTCTCTCTCTCGTACGTGCGATATTTGTATCCCGCTTACGGCCGTCGTCCTCGTCGTTGTTACGGCATCGACGCACGTGCGTGCCGCGGCGCCGCGGGAAAGGCGCGTGCGTATTGCGAAATATCGAATTTAACGAAGCCGGGGAGAGATAGAAAGAACAGGTGTACGCGCGATATTGGAAACCCGGTGTGCACATTTTAACGTTTTTTCCCGGCCTTCTGGCTCCCGGCAGCGTAATAATCAAAAGCGGCGGTAAGAATGGAATAGCGCGAATTATAGTTAACCATTAATCCATGAAACTCGTTGTCCTTGCGTTATTTCTAGAAAAAAAATATATGTATCACTTTTAGAATATATACGCGGCAAAATAGAATGACAGTAACATCGAACGGAATAATGTCAGAGATCACAGAATTGAACAACAACATCGTATTTTCGAGAAACATCTTCAACGAATGAAGATTTAAGATCTTAGTCGAAATTAGTGCTCATATTATGTTATTAGCGATTTAAAAGTGTATTATATTGCATGATAATAACGAGCATTATTGCTCAGCGTTCTGATGATATGAAATCCCATCGAGAAACTTTTATCGCGCAATTCAACTTGGAACGATACATTATGCGCGAGGATCAGGAAACAAGATATACACATAATATGTATGGCCGCACATACACATGAATGATAATAGTACTTTTGCGGAATTGGATAATCCTTTCATAATGTACGGAGAGCGTAAATCTCTCTTTGAATACGCGGTAGAGTTAGTAGTTGAATATCCTCGGACTAAGCTCGGAATGTTTAAATATTATGACGCTCGCTATAAATAGGTCCGGGTTGTGCAAAAGCTACGGCTGCTCCTAAGACAATTTCATACTTCTGGTTGAGCTACTTACTAACTGGAACTTTAAAGACCCGTTAGGAAACGAGGGATTAGAGCGCCCGAGGAAGTCGAGGCGCTTTGGCGATAATAATCGTAGCGCACAAATATTGTGATTATTGTGCTCCGCGGTCAGGCTGCTTCGTTCAAGCACGGCCATTTCTCGTTGTATAATCTGGCGATATACAATCGGCCGTTTCTCGTTGTGTAATCTTGCGCTTTATACCCGGAATGTTCCGCGAATTGTTATCGACAACAACGTAACAATTCCGGCAACAATTTAGAACTGATCTTCATCTTTATTGGCTGTAATACTATCGTACAAATAATTATCCGTTCCTTGATGTTTAGCATTTGAGCCGATTAAACGTTCGCGAGCGGGAGAATTACCATATCGAGGAGATTTCAAAGATAGATACAGGCGTCGTATGGAAAAGTCGTTTCGCGAGCGACAAAGAAAATACACCTGAGAGAATATAAGTGATATATCTCTGCCGAGATATTGCCCTTCCAACTGTCGTATCCGCTCGGAAGAATGGCGTTCGCTTAAATCGATCATAAGAATCGCTTCTTTCCCTTCCTTTGCCTGGATCGGTTGGCACAATGGCGAAGCGCGTTCGAAAGTGACAGCGCGACCGAGAAAGTAGCTCGGCCCCGAGGCATTCCGAGCCTGATTGATAATCGCGTTCTGCAAATATCGCGATTATCCGCTGTAATCTGAACGCGCAAGCTCGCTACCTCATGGTATATGCGATCGTTGCTCCACTCGCGAGAGCAAATAGAGCCCCGCAACCGACCGCATCCTCGCGGGCACGCGATACCGCCTAACGTTGCGAGCCATTCGCCCGTAAGAGTAACGCGGTCACTGAATCACCATAAGTCGCGATTGAATTCTACTTCCGGCACGAATGCGCCCAGATCGAAGATTCAATGGCTCGCTAATTTGATCGGTCAATCCGGCATCACGCTTGGCTGCGGATCGTACCTTTTCCGCGAGCCCTTCTTTTTGCCGCGCTGCGCTAATAGCGAGGGCCGTTCCGTGCGCGCATCCCGCGATTTTTTGCGCGGCCCTCCTCGCGTACGTCGATCCAATCAGCCGAAGGTTAGCCTCTCGTCCCGAGTTATATCGACTTCTCCACCTCGTTGCTCCTTTTCTCTTTCTTTCCTCCTCGTTCGCCTCATCATCGCTACCATTCATCGGGCTTAAGATCAATGTTTGTTTAGCTCGCCGCCTCCGTTTGACAATCGTTTGTATCAACAATTCCTCGCGCGATAAAACGGCTAAACCCGAGCGCCCGGTGTTTGCGTATCGAGGAATCGGGAGAGGGAAGGAAAGAGAAAATTCCGAGAGAGAGAGAGAGAGAGAGAGAGCCCGCGATTGGAAGCGAGGGAGACTGGGAAGTGAAAGCAAAATGCCGGGTTCTCCTATTTCGAGATTTTCACGGCGTACGAATTGTAATGCGCGAATGTAATTGCATCGCTCGATCTGCGCGTCTAGCATTCACGCGATAAGTGCAGTTCCTTCCTGGACGAGGATTTGCGTCGTGCGCATATCATTGTCATCTGAGCGAAAACCACTTTCCAAGCCGCAGTCTTTACTCTCCCTTCTTATTTTTTCTTCACATTTTTCTTCATGCAACTTACGAAATATGTGCTTCGGTGAGTTTCTCGATTTACCGTATTTATCACAAGACTTTATGCCGCCGTAACGTCGTCCAGTTGGATAAACAACCGAGCGGATAAATAAACAAACGGATAGTTCCGCGCGAAAATGACCGCACCGCCGTTATCTGTAATCGTGCGGGTTCGTTTGTCGACTCCGGCGCGCGCCATAAAGTCGAGCAGGATCTGCCGTGCTCGTTTCCGTCGTTCGCAAGGATCCCTTCGAGATTAATGGCCGTCGTAAATATACGCGCGTTTCCCCGTATCGGCCGGTCTCGCGCTGCGTTCCGCCGCGCCGAGTGCATGCAAAAGCGGCGTTGCACGCGCGGTCACGTTTTGCGCGCACCTGTGTAAACGTTAACCGGCCGGCCGGAGTTATTACGGCAGCGCGTTAACTCGTTCATTTGCGAGATGTTACCTGCGTTACGCGAAATTAATCCTGCAACGCGCGGCAGGTAGTTCGAACACGGCATACATCCCATAAAATGATAATACGCTGTAACGACACGTCACCCTCGTTATTACGCAAAATGGCTTTTCAGATCGTCCTGTTTGGTTGACAAGTTTCCATGAGTAACGACACCATTGCTCGCATTTGGAAATGCGGTGTTGAATATTTCACTTTCAACCCGCTAACGTTAAGATAACGAGTAACGAAGTGAAATTAAATTACAATGTATGACATTGACGTTATTATCGTAATGAAGGGGGCGTAATGAAAGTGCACGGTGCAATTAACGAGGAATTATTATTTAAAAACCGTGTAAAAATACTCGATGTAGATTTCCGCCAAATTGCTTCACATTCCTACTAGTTGCAACAGCGGGATCTCGACAAAAAGAGAACTTTTACTCTTGCGCGCGCTGCATCCGATATATGGCTGTTTCGGTTCAGAACAAAGAAATATCGTGCGCCAATACACATGCATCTTTTATCTGCTTTCAAGTTTTTTTGAAATTCCGACGAAGACAGCCGGGTATATTTCACGTGTATCTCCGTTATAAAGCAAGAGCAACGGGGCTCTCGCAAGGGCTTGATGGAAACAAATAACTTTTCGTCTTCCTGGCGTTAATAAAGTCAGGTGTTTTGAAACGCGAGCTCGTGAGTCGACGTATTTATCGGCGATATTATAGCACAAGAAAGAGTGAAAGGGATCGGCCGGCGCCGCGTAAAAAGTCCGCGCGCGATAATTAGCGCGAGCTAGCGGATAATAGGCGTCAACGTAAGAAAGACACGAGCGACCGGCGTGGCGCGCGGCAGTCGGGCATTAATTAGGCGAACAAAAAGTAATCGCTCGCACACGTACACGCCAAGCGGAGTTATAATTTACCGGCGTGTGGCTACGCGGGTGGACTGTGCGGCCGTCTCACGGAAAACAGTATCCTGTAACAGTGAATAAACTAATAATACTGAATCGAAACTTTGACTCTACGTTAAACCTCCGCGTTATTTAACACTTTGCCGGCCGCCCATTTATCGCATCGCCGTTACGCTGCCGCCGGCGAGATTCACGCAGATTCTACTGCTCGCCACCACTGTTCCTTATTCATCAATTGTTGCTCTGCATACTGTACTTATAAAAATATCGGAATGAAGCATCATCACTGGCGAAAAGAAGTCACGTGTACGTGACAGCGACCGATAACAATTGGCGAAGAAAAGTCACACGTACGTGACAGCGGCCGGCAAAGTGTTAATTCTACAACGCAATGGGAGCTAAGATAGTAAAATAGGCTCAATTTTAATTGTAATAATTTATCCCTACTTTGGCCTTTATGATTAAATTTCCGTTTTCGCTGTTTTAGCGTCAAAATAGATTGTTCAAGGTAACGTTAAAATTAAATCTATACCTGAAACATAAAAGTGCTACATTTAAATAAATAGTTGTTCCAACGTTCTTTGGCGAATTTTTGCTTGGATTAAGTAAATTTTACTTGGATCAAATATATATATTACTTGAATATAGCAAAAAGTGCTATATTCAATATTTAATCCAGGTGGAAATTTGTTAGGGAGTGTTGGAATAGTTATTTACTTGAATATAATATTTGTTTTCTTTCAGTGTACAATTAAAGGTTTAAAAGAGATGTTAATAAGTAGATTTTTATTAGTCTACAGGCCGTCTAAGTAGACTCAAATTATCCTTAAGAGAATCAAAGTGGCACCTAAATTTCGACTCGGGACTGTAATTCATTTCTCACACGGCGTGCGCGTAAGCACCCACGACACGAGAACAGCCGCGCCTTCGCGCGCGCACGAGCAAGCATTTTTTACGCGCGAAGGATAAATTATCCCGGAGGACCGCTGTCGTATCGTCGCACCTCCTTTTTCACGCATTGCACGTGGGCTTATCCGCTTATTTATAAGGAAACTCAGGCAGCATCGCGAAGCGGCGCGACTCGGCCGGTGCAATTGAAAGAATTCCATCGTAAGGGAGAAGCACGTGCCGAATTAATTCACCGTCGGCCATCCATACGCTTGTCATCGGCGCGTCGGGAAAAAGACGAGAGGGACCGATAAGGGAGGACTGCGATGAGAAATGAAAAGTAAAAAGCGCGCGAAATAGAGCGACGCGTGTGCGTGCGAGAGAAAAAATGATACTCAGCACGAGGATTAGATCTCTCTCGCTCGTGTCCCACGGTACTTAATATCTCGCGCGCGGCCATAAATAATCGGCGGATGGCCCGGTCCGCCGCTCGAAATCGTTCCAGCTTGCGTTTCGGTAGTTGGGAGGAAGAGGAGGAGGGATCGGCAGGTATCGAGAGCAAACGCGCACGAAAGTATCGTGGACGCGAGATAGCACCAGAGTTTGCAATTAAAAAGCGATTTAAATGCTAATGGTCGTGTGTAATTAATGCGCGTCACACGCGAGCCGCGCCGCCCTCTCCTCCCTCCTCTCCTTCTTCCCCGCCCCGCCGAGTGTCAATTATTATTTCACCGAGCGACCCGGGGTGAAAACCCGCAGGGCGGACGAGGGGGGCGGACGTATCGATTTTACGAGACACACGTCGGAGCTGTCGATGGATTTATAATTGATTACCCGGCGGAGAAGTATCCGTTTTGTACCGCGAGGATCGTTAATACTACTCGGCGCGGCCGACAGCTCGGAATATCATTTTCACTTTACCGGAGAGCCTCGTGAAAGGCGCACCGGTAGGAGGTACGCTAACATTGTATTAAAGTTGCTTCAACACTTTGAACCTGGCGGGTTTCTGCAATCACGATGCGTCGACTCTTTTCACTGTCAAGCTAAAAATACGAGATTGTAATACGGAATCCTTTTATACTCTCCGTCTGCGCGCTCGGCTATAGCGAAGACGAAGCGAATAATATAACAATCCGGACAATCAGGCAATGTAATAAGTAATGAACGCGCGTGGTGATGAGTGTGCGCGCGAGATGAAATGAAAAATGGAAGATAAAAAGTTACCGTTTCCGTAACAACCGATTCTATGTATTTGCTGTTCTCCGCTCTTGTTAACAAGCCACACGGTCGTGCGGTCTGTGAATGTTTCCTCGTGTCGGACGACAAACGCCGTCGGGTTGTCATCCGGTATAATTTATCTAAGGTCTGCCAAGTGATTGGATTCCCTCGGAAAATCGATATCCGTCGTCGGGCTGTAATTGGGATACGCCATTACTTCCGATTCGGTCGTAAATAGATTTTTAATCGAGCGATGTATCTTCTCGAAACGTCAACGTGCACTCACATCGGCCGCGACCCGATCCCGGAAAGCATCGGAAAATCGGGGCTTCGGGGAAGCCCCATTAGCCCTCAGGTGCTCGAACAAGTCGACGATTTCTCAGCTAAGTGGTCTCACGATCCGTTCAAAGGATACACGAGTTATCGCGCGATATCGTTGCCGCGACACGTCTTACGTGGCACCCGTACGTGTAAAAATCGTAATAACGCTTATCGTCGTCTGTCAATCGCCGACGAGGTAGGGACTCATTAATTAAATAATACGGCCCGCTGCGGAGAGATAAGCACGCCCGAAAAGGGCCCGTTCCTCGAATACACGCACCGATCCAAGCCGCGACTTCCGACCTTCGTGGCTGATAACGTGCGCAGCGAACGAGGCACCTGTAGATACATGGTGGGAAGCGTTTATCTCAATAACAATTTCGACCACTTTTGGTTACTTGTTAATAATATTGTCGGCTCATTAATTCAGGGTAATTGGCCTTTAGTGGACCCGTTGTCGTCGTCATAGATTTTTAATAATAATAATCTTTAACGGGGCATTCTTTTGATACACAGAAAGTATAATTTCGCGGATAGACTGACATAGAAAAGTACCACATTTATAAACACAATTTACCAGAGATTTGCAAAATGGAACGCCTAAAGACGGACGAAGGAAATTTGAAAAGCCAAAGACTGAAATTCGCAACTGAGCAGAACCTATTTAAGCTGGATATTTTATTTAAAAAGCGTAGTCTCAGGGACGACGTGAAATGGATGATTGTTCGCGAGAATAATCTCGTCGAAACATTCCCATGCGAGCGTCTCCCTCCTTCGTTTGAAACGGTTTAATCCACTTCGCGTGCACGCTCGAGAACGCAGCCGTGAACGACCCGCGATTGGCAATCGATTAATCGGCATTATCCGACAATACTGACAATTCGTCGCGCCAATCTCCCAGTTCCCGTTTACCACTCGCCGTGTAAAATTCCGCGTCAGTTTCTTTCGCCGAGGCCGAGTCGCCGCGGTTCTGTTGTTGGGAGTCACATTATGCGCTCGCGGTTTTTATCAACTATCGTAGTTAATTTATTTCCAGAGCAAGAGCTCCGGATAAGCCGTTGTCTTTTTCGCGGAAAGATTCTAAACGTTTCTGAATATTTTCACTAACATCAAGTTTTACAAATCTGCCGATATATTTACGTATATCGAATCATACGTCCTTGATTAATTCAGTCCGATTGTTAATTAAAACTAGGAAATTATTATGAAATTTGTATTCACTGATGTAACTACTAGATGAACCTACTTTCCGCAAAATTGAGACCGAACATGTTGTTGCTTGGACAACTTACTAGTTCAAAAGCATCGAGGCAATAATTATGTATACGTTAGAGCAAACTAATCGATAATCGATACATTTAACGTTGTAACTAACATGGACAAGCAACGAGTGGCTGACAAACGGCCCGGGAGAATCGAGGAGAATCGCGCACAGGAAATTGATTTATCTCTATCCCGGCTCGTTCGGGATAATAATTAATCGACGCGATCGCGGCATCTCGGTTGCCAATATCTTCCTCTTCCAAGTTAATAAGCGACCTCGTCAATTAGGAGGCTGCTCTAATCGAGACTACAGGTAGGTTTTACATTATACGCGTCAGCTGATCGTACGTACGAGACGGCCTCGCGCCCTCTGACCCCTGGACGTTCTCGAAGCGTTTTTTTTCTGAACTCGTCCTTTTTACATTTCTCTCTCTCTCTCTCTCTCTCTCTCTCTCTCTTTATCTCCTCCGAAGCCCCGCCCGAGAAGCGAGTATCGTCTCGTCGGGCGATTCGGTTACGTTGATGGTCGACCCCCAACCGCGGCTGTCAAAGAAACGGAGTGCTCATCGTCGATTAAGACGTGACCGATGAAGAGAGGCTTATCGAAACTCTCCGAGGTAATTCCGTTTCCTCGCGGGGGTTGGCGGCGAAGTGGGGGCGCGTAGGTCGATCGTTCCCGCGAAGAGAATGATCTACGGGAGCGAGGCGAGAATCGCGCGCTTCAGCGGTTCCCGGCTTCAAAAATGGATTTATTAGAATCGCGACGTGATGACGCATGCCTTCCGGTTAGTGGTAACCACTAACCAGCCCGGCGCATCGGAGGCTTCCTCGCGGCTATATAGGCGACCAGATAAAATCGTTTATATTATACACCCGGCTCGGCGCAGGAAATTATTCGATTTACATGAAAGCGCGAACGCGTTAGTACCCGTCGTCGCGGTTGTTGTTTATACGCTTATTCGAACCACGCGCGCCGAACGTTGTTTTTCAGTCGCGCGACAAATCTACCGAGTCATGCCCTATCTTTAGCCCGGCCGAAGGTCGCCGCCGGAGGAGATCCTCGCTTTACGATATCGCGCACCTTCCGCGAGACAAATACACATCGTGCTCGGGGGGGGGGGNNGGGGGGGGGGGGGGACGAACGCACCGTGAGAATGACGCCTACGTGAAAGCGGCGCTCGGGCACTCGGGATATTTGAACGTCGAGCGCGAAGAGGGCGAGCCCGCGGGATCTGAAACGACGATCTATAACGTGGATCGTGAATCCCGCCGGTCGTTGAACCCGCTCACGGCCGCTTCGCGGCCGCCATAACGAGAATTTTAACACCCTCGCCCGACTCGGTCGGCCCCTTTGCGCGGCGCGCCGAAGAGTATCGCTTCCATGACGGTGTACTCCGACACACGTGCACCTTTTCTCCTCTCTCTCTCTCTCTCTCTTGCTCTCGTTGTCATTGCGCCGTCCTTAATTCCTCAGATAAGGAACATCGGCTAACTCGTGGCCTGGCCCGGTCGTCGCAGCTCCAATTCTTAAAAGTCAGCCTACAAAGATCATCGCGGATAAGGTGATATCGTTGCTACGAGGTAATGTCGCTCGAGGAATACTCGCTCGTGATGTGGATTCATCTCGGTGGTGGTAGACGTCCGTGTCGTAATACCCGACGTGGAACAACGTACGAAATAGTTCTGTTTATAGGTATTAAGAGACGACGGTTCGCAGTCGCGAGGATCCCGTATTTGATAAGTGGCTCTGCCAGTTTCGTTAATTGTACGCCTTTGTAGCTACTAACTACCGAGCGAGAGTGGACGTTTGTCTTGTGTAAATGTGTTGTAATCCCGCAAGGAGTCTCAGGTAAAGTACACCGGCGATCGAGCCGCGCGCGTTCACGTGTAACACGTTGCCGCTTGTAAACAGTCCGCTTTTACCTGGACTGGTCCGGTTAACGAGACACCCGTCTACATACGTACGTTCTAAAGAACGCGCCTCTCTTCCCGTCCATAAAGACCCCCGAGTGTGGACGGAATCATATCTCCTCCCTTTCATCTGACTCGGAGCAACCGCCGGAGAGAATTAAACAATTACGACATACGCGGACATAACGACGCGAACACGCGCGAGGGTTTCCTCTTTCTTTATTCCTCCGGATCGCTCCACATCAAGCGAGGTGTTAAAACGCTCCGGTTCCCTCCAGTCTTCGTCTGACGTTTCCTCTACTCGCGGAGATACGGCGTTTCTTATTGTCGCGCTCGAAAGTCTAAAGTTACGGCTGAGGCCCCGCGTCAGACGAATCGGCGTCACTCTGATAGAGGATCCAACGTCGTCGCACATTCGCGTTGACTTATAACGCCTGGATGTACGGGCGCATTTCTTATCATTTTTCAGCGTTCTTCACGAATACATTCGTGTCCAACCGTTTCTCCTCAATTACAAGTACTCTCTGCACCAGTATCTGTATCTCCGCGTACTGAAGACGCACGATGCTTCTTGCGCATCGTTGCATATTCATTGCATTTCGCGACAGTTGGGATAGGTTCGCTATTACCGGATACACCGGATACCAGTTGCTCTTTTATTGAACGCGCTGGAAAATATAGCCGCGCGTAATCAGCGATAAGAATCGGACGCGAGCGTAGGTTAGAGCCGCGCGGATGATCGTCTTGTTCCTTCGAGTTGTACGCCGCTTTGCTCACGCGATGCGTGACGTCAAAAACAAAGAGAAGTCGGGAAATAAAGCAAGTGCGCGTCTCCCTGCGCAGCTAGACGTTTCTATCATTTTTATGGGTATTTACGACTTGATTACAAGGCTCTCGGCCGCAGCGAATGCCGGATACAGGTAACAGGCATTAATTACTGCGTCACAGTGAACCAAACTGACAACCTGTTGCGTTCTTCCTAGTACCTGCCAGTGTGTCGCCCGCCGCGCGCGAAGGGTGTGAGTCTCTCTCGTCCGCCAATTTTCACCACAGCTTTTCGACAGACTTGCGCTTGCATCTTGTTGAATACCGTGTTCGGCCTCTTGACGCATTTCGAATTGCTCCATACCGTGTGAGTCATTGATGATTTTCCACTCAGATTTGGTATTATCGCTTTTAGGGGAAATAGTAAAAATCTCGCGTTCATTGAACAGAATCACTAAAAAATTCAGATGAATTTGATTGGTGTGTATTTTTAACCTTAAAGGTCAGAATTATCTCACAAATATTTTTCATTAAGCAGTCTTTTTATTTCCTAAAGCGATCTCGGGTATTCGAACCATTCTTATCGAAAGCATAGATATAACTCGGAATTAGATATTGAAAAGAGATACAGATTAATCGAACAATTTTATTTGCGATGAAAAGGAAATATCCTAGAAATGCGACGGTGGCCTACTAATGGGTTAAATCTCGGGTAGATATAAATCAATCGGAATTTTCGAATTATTAACCGTTCACCGAGAAAGACCTCGTGTCATCATACAGGATGGGTGATATTTGTAAACTGAAACGAAGAGCGAAATTTAAGGATGAAGACGGACTCCACATCGTTCAATTCGACCGGGAACAAGTCTTACGAGGTAAGGGCGTCACCTTGTGCTTACGTGCCGCGAAATGGGACGCGGAGGGCCCGCGAGGAGATACCGCGAGCGGTAAAACGAGCGACCGGTGCCGCGCTGTCGCCGGCGAGAATATACGAGCGATCGCGCGCTGATGAATCGCTCGAAACTTCGGGACGCCCTGGGACGGTCCGGTATCGCCGGCGGTGTAAACGGAACCGTAAATCGTCGGGACGATAAATGACAATTGCGGCTGACACGATCGGCTGCCGTATATACGGCCATGGCGGGCCGCGCGGGCTCGAAAGGGCGGGCGAAGGGAGGAGAGAGGTAGCCGAATGCGTGGGCGGATGCAAGATAACGCGTCGCATTACGTGGGACGTTAATAAATTATTATTGCGCCCCGCGTGAGCTCCCCTGCCGCGGAATGATATCTCCATTGTCCTTCGGCGGATTAATAGTCCGTGGGCAACGCGTAACGCGACGGTTAACTCGCGTACGACGAGTAACAGGCCGGAGTCCTGTCCTAGTCGGCCGGCAGGATCGGCGCGATGATCGACGAGCTCGATGTCGCGGCTGCTTGCAGAGTTCGTGGTGTACATGTTGCGCAACGACGATCGGCAAATATCTCTACGTTATATTTAATTTAGTCATATTTTTGTTAATTTAATTTTCGTTGATATTCCATTAAATGACATATACAAAGATTTAATTTAAAACGCCACATTTTCTAAAGCGATCAGGATTTTTCTCCGAAAGGAAAGTACCATTATTTAGCAATGTTTATTATATCGACAAATTCTAAAGTGTAGTATTATGTGTTATATGTCGACATGTAAAATCGCCGATATAAATCTGCTTTTTAATAATATCCCGATTTCACCGCACGGCGTGGTGGTATTTATAAGCGTGGGTGACTTTAGCATTCACCAAAATCGCTGCACGCGACGAGCCGAGCACGTGAAAGCCGCGGGGACTTTTATCGAATATGACAGGTCGGTTGTACCTAATTTATCTCGTTTTATTTCTTATCCCGCGAGGGACATGTATTCGTATTATGGGGAGCCGCGGAGCGCGGGACTGAAAATCTCGCGCGTTCTTTCCCGGCGATCCATCATCGTAACAATTAGTGTTCGCCACGTTTCTTTATCGGCTCGCACGTGGGAGGTGTAGGTGGAGGACGAGCCTTCGTTCCCGAGGATGATTCAACGTCCGATTGCATTAATGGTACCGAGGAATGTCTTTGTCTCGATTTGGTAGCGGAAACCGTGCATTCTGACTCATTGTGCGCGACTCTCACTTTCAGCCTTTCATTTGCTCCGTTAAATATCGGATTCTCGCCTTCTTCCTCTCATTTGACGTCTTCATCCGATGCGAAATCAATCTTCTCTGCGTTGATTTCGCATCGCACGAAGACGTCAAATGAAGCAAGACGCAGGAAAGCTTCCGCTGACAAGCGACTTTCGATCGGATGATTCATACGAAACATTACCATTGTCGTTTCAAGAGTATCGACTTTCGATGAAAACGCGTTATCGCTTTGAAACGAAGCTGATGAAATCATGAAGTGTAAAAACGAGACTGAGAGATAGGGAGGGAGAGAGAAAGAGAAAGAAAGAGAGAGTTAACGGTTCGCGAGTGTTGTAAGATGATTTAGGTACGGACTACTTCTAACGCACGATTATGTACGGAGTACAGTTATCGGTAGAAACCGCGATAATAACATTAATAACCTTTTACTCGCGTTACACCGTCGTACAACGATAAAGGCCGCCTTCGTATTGACATACCCCGTTAGTCATTCGCCGAAGAATATACCTCGCAGCCGGGCTACTTACCGTCGGATCAATCATCTAAATATATTGGCGTCATTACGAATGCGTGTAATACCGATAAATCTATTCCCGTCGCCTTTACGTCCTCCGTTCTTCTTTGTACGCCTCCTTGTCGCCAAGAAGTATCTTTCTCGTGAGCAGTGCGACGAATGACGTTGACGTTCGCTTGGCAATGTGACAATTATTAATGAACGTATCCTCCGCACTGCTCGCAATAAATTCTTTACGACCCGTTTATGCTCCGCGGTCTACGAAACGCGTTAAATAAAATCTGTGAAATTTAAGTCGCGCTTTAACGCGAGAGAAATTTTCCTGACGAATGAGCGCTGCACAATAATAATATCAAACGTAGTAACAAACAGCCTTCTGATAGCTCATTGAAATAAACCTTATAACTTTCGAGGTAATATTAACGTCAGTTTTTTTTAAATAATCTGTTTCCAAATGTCGAGAGAGTCGATATTCTTTTTCTGAGAATATATCGATTATCGTTAAAACAGTTTCAAACGTGGTGTTCGAGTATTTCACGACGAAAGTTCCACTTATTCGATTCGATTTATTATATCTTTCGACATCTGACGAAATCAGATTCATCCGTGATAATCTATGAAGTTCGGTTTTTGAAATCCGAATATATCAGATTGATTTCAAGTTTATTATTCGACATTAACCTTGCTGCTGCTGGTTGATTCATCAAATATTACTTACACTCTCGGTATTGCAGTTCCGATTACACATCGCTCATCTAAACGATATATACTTATACGGAAATATCTATAGCGAACTAAAAATTTCATCCGTAGAAAAGGACCATATCGTATTGCGCCAACTGATCATTAAGCTAACGAGCGGTTGTTATATCGCAGAGAGCATGTTATATTCGTGATTAGAACCGTTCCGTCACCGATAAAACAAAATTGCCGACATTTCGTTGAACAAGAACGATAAACCGTCCATTAATGACCATCGCCGTTGCATCTAGATACCGCAAATTTCACACCAATGTACACTGGACCAGCCAGGACGATCGGGCGAAAAAGATCAATGACAGCGTAGATTTACTGCTTTTAATATCAACGTAATACTTAAATGTGGATGTTAATTAAAGATTCGCGCGCCTTCAGCGCACTTCTCGCCGTGCACTCTCGTGTGTTCTACGCGTGTAACATATTATCCCGTTCCGAAATAGCTCCCAAAATTGTCGGGTTAACCAGGCCGCGTCTTGCGAATTCATGCCCTTTGCTTGTCAAATTTTGCCTTGTGGCTGTCGCGAGCGCTGGCGTTACCAATGTGATTAATTCTCCAATAAACTATGACGGAAATACCGGCGATATACAGGCTGTTCGGCAAGAATTCTCACCCGCGAAGATTTTTCATGCTTTTCCATAGTACGATAGAAGGATTCGTCATTTGTCACTCAGATAAGCGCGACGTGAATACTTGAATAAATTCGCGATTGTCGCGGCGATCAAGCGAGGAAAAGAGCCGATGATTAACAGCGATGCGACTCAGATTCTTTACACGTGCCAAGAATGTATCTTGAAACTTGGTCCTGTTTTAATTACCATCGGATAATGCAGCGTGTTTCGAAGTATCGATGTGCAAATGATCGCAATAATCACGAGATTAAGATTATATTTTATAACGAAGGAACATTTGTATTTTTAACATTTATCGCAAGAAAGAAGTTTGTCACTTTTCTGCTGTCGTCTTGATCTATAATCGATACCCCTAATTGATTTTATTGAGATCTCATCACACTTTTGCTGCCCTGAAAAATTATATGTCTCGAGTTATGTCGCTTTTATATATGCCTTGCGATACTTATCGCATGCATGCTGTACATGTTACAATGCATCGGTGATATATTTAGGATATATGTTACAAAATTAAACGCCGATTCCGATCTCTGTTTTTCGCCAAATGCGAACGAGGTCGCGAGTGAATAAAAATAGTTCGTTCGATGGCGATAACTCTCACCATCTTTCGACACGCGATCCTGCTGGCGTCGAACGTGAGATCGCTTCGCGACTCGCCTCATCTCGACTCACCTGCGGTCGGCGAAGCTGGTAGCACCTGCCGAACGAATCGGTTAGCTCGTCGCGCTCGGTGGTAGGTAGGTAGATATAACACCGTCGAAATAGCATATACGTCGTATGAAAACGTTGGTCGTTACATCTACGCACGCATATACGCGTTTGATGCGATAGTGGTGGTATACGGGGTGTCGCGCGATATACGGTAAATGCTTCAACGATAAGTTCGGTACTTCGAAAACAGCTGTAGGTTACAAGTGAAGAATGATTTTGGAGTAAATTGTTGAAAAAGAATGAAAGTTGCCGTGCGACGAATCAAAGCATTCTTGATAAAATACAATCCAAAATGCATCGTCTTGCTTACAACTGAATATTTCTGATTGTGAACTGTTCCGTTCATCGAGTGAAAATCGTCTTGTTAAGAATAATTACCGCAACCAAAGAATTTAGTTGAATCTATCTAACCAAATCTCGGTAATTGTTACCAAATCCGTCTTTCAGTATAAGCTCGACTAATTTGCGTAAAAGCGAGTCGTTGTGTCTTAATTTTAATTTTCGCGGAATGCTTGTTGCCGTCGATTGTTTTCATGGAAGTGAACAATCGGCTCCGACAGCATGGTCTAACACGATGTGAAGTAACCTTAGTTCGTGGCATTTTCCACGCATTACGTGACACCCCGTATATAAGCGTGGTGCGAGTCGCGCGCACACACTCGCGATTATAAATAGAAGCCGGCGTGGCGGGTTATGCGGCACCCGCTAGATAGTCGCACGGTGGCTTCGCGCGCCGTGTGGCGCTATTATAAGGACAACCGCAAACCTGTCAGCGATCGGTGTCGCAGTGCGCTACGGACGGAAAAAGGCGGCGAGAAGAGACGGAGTCGCACGCGAAAATCCTTCCTCGAGGGCGAAAGCGACCACCGTAGGAAACGCCACCTGTCGCTCGTGTGTCTCTCGTCGATTTCGATCTCCCTCCCCCTCCTTTGCCCCCCTGTCTCCTACGCTGTCGCGAGAATTAACCGGTTGCTCCTCCCGTGCGAGGCAAAGTGCGATAACCGCGATGCACCGACCGAATGCATCGTACGCTCTAATCAAAACCGGAAGGAAGCTACTCGATTTTTGGTGAGATTTATTATCTCGAGAGGTACACGTGATGGTACACTATTACAGGTTGAAATCTACTGCATAATTAAATGTAATATGGACTCTAGCGCGTTGAACCTTAGATACCACGAAACGATTCCTGGAAGGTCTATCACGGAATTTTCGTATACAATCCTTTAATCAATGGTATTGCATGCTTTTTAATATATACGTCCTTCAAATTCGTCAAGTATAAGAAGAAAGTTGTATGAATTAAAACTTAAAGTATAGAGGCGATACTTGAAATTGAAAAAGGAGTAATAGGCTGATGATACGCGCTAATGCGTCATATATTTCCAGCTGATATGCGAAAATATTACGAGAGTAATGTGCAAATATTTGGCCAGGGATTTACTCCCCCGGTTATCTTAAAGGTCAGCAATTAAAGGAGCGATCTTCTCTCTCAGAAGTCGTCGGTAATAATATAAAGATTAGTTACCTTCGGGAGATCCTCTCAGCGGTCATTCGCCGAGCGCACGTGATATAGCGTTCGGCTTTCGCGGCATCCAGCCGGGATTATTCGGGATACGCTGCGAACGATAAAGTCGGCCGGTGATAATCGTGCAAGTAACGAGGCTACATTATATCGTCATTAGCCGCGGCCGTCTGCTGCCGCTTAAACGTTCGAAACGTCCATCACGCTCGCGCGCCTATTTATACGTCCTCCCGATCCCGTTGATATCCCGAATTACGTGGGCAGAGAGATCCGTCTCCAGTCCATTGAAATCTCGTGAAAACGGCTGAATGGGTTTCGCGGAAGCGGATAATGGGCCGGCGGGTGGCGCGAACCACGCCACCGACGCCGTCGTTTCGGCCGCGAATCGCGCCTCTGTCAGCGTCGTAATCATCGGCGGCGCGATATGACGACAAACGGCCGGCACCGTCTCGGAACAGCGGTCATCGTTGTTCGGCTAATGGGCTGCGCATTTCTCCGTCTGCTTTCACAGCCAGCTGATTATGACATGTTGGTCGCGTCTGCGAGCGAACGTCGGATACACACCATACCACGTGTTCCAGGCACCGTAACGCCATTTGCCCGGCTAATGACTCGCTGGCACTTAGCGTTACCGGGCCCGAGAGACAGAGAGAGAGAGACTCTTTCCTCGCGTCTCCGCGCTTTCGAGACGGCTCTATTCGAGAGGAAAGTCTCCCTCTTTTTCTCTCTCTCTCTCTTCTTCTTCTCGTCGGATACAGATACTCGGTATAAACCGTCGCCGACGCGCGCTCTTTGTCGCCGGGAGTTTAATCACTGCGAATTGATCGCGAATATAGCTCGATAGCGAAATTAACCGGCATTTGCATATTTAAACGTGGCCAATGCTTAGTGATGCGCAGCCGGGTGTCATTAACTCGGCCGACGGTCGTCCGATTTACGATAACCCGGGCGACGGATATATTCGGATACTCTTTCGACGATAGAATCTTTCTCGATGCATTATTGATGTGCACGTATACATAGCTGCGCAATGAATTCTTGGATAGTATCCCATTCCCATTAATGAGCCCGCGCGTAAGAGATTTCATCGCGCGCTACGAAAACGTGGACCGTCGTCCCGAGATCAAACGGATCGTTCGAAATGAACGCGATATCAATCGGCACGCCGGCAAATGAGCAAGAAAGGAAAGGAAGAATTATGTCGGATGAAAAGCAATTTCAATTAGTGAAATCCAATTTACAATCAAGATAGTCTTCACCGTCAGGATAGAGTTGGTTTTATTGTCGAGAATTCCCACGTTATATTTACATGAGACGAGTAAAAACGCCGACACAAGACCTCGAGTGCGCTTTGAGATCTGCCAATCTTTTATAATCGAATCACTGAAAGCTGTAATTATGCCATTCAAGTTAGCGTGATATACAGACTGCGATATGAGGGCTACGTAGTATAACTTTATGAATAATTACAAATGGATATAATTTTGACAAATTAACCGCCGTAGCCGATAGCGAATGAGAAATTTGCGATCCCGCTCGCGTCCTGGCAGCTTAATAACGTGTTATTAGCGCTTATCAGGACCACGAAAAAAAACGAATGCGATACGAATCGCGGGAGATCGCGTATCTAAGGATAGTTTCGTGCAACACAAGGGACAGTAGCGCCGTGGAGAAAGCCTTTGAGCGTGATTCGTAAAAAAAAAATTATACTAATGATACTTAGGGCTATCGCGCGATATCGATATACTAAGTTGCAGCTTTGCAAAGGTTTGATAAATTGCCCGCATGTCTCGCTGCGAGCGTTACAAACGTCGTCGTTGCAAAGAACTCTCCATCTTCGGCCGATCGTAGTCGGGCTCTAAGCGACGCAACGACAAGTGGTTTCTGTTTCGCGAATAAAGGATGCGTCGGTTAGGTTAACGCGTGCTAGGAACCGGGAACGTCAACTCTAATTATCGCCGTTACTGGAAAACGAGTCCGAGAGAAGCAATGAATTCCGTTCTGACGTTTTATCAAATATTTGCACTCGCGTCAGGTCTGCCCGTGGCGATCAAGGATTAAGTTACAACTGATCCTTTCCGCGATCTAATCTTTCGATAAATGAGCTTCGGTCCCCGTGTCGTACGTTCTCGTTGATTGATTACGCGATTACGCGCGATCGGTGCGACGTCAGCGAACCGACCGTGACTTTGTCGTTGACGTGGGTTACACACGGACGAAACGAATCGACGGAACATCGCGGGATTAAGATCGCTGAAGACGTCAGCACCGACCGACCGTAATTCTCGCGTATAAGGGATGCCTTCATCGCATCATCGTCCTCGTCGTCGTCGCAGCCGTCTTCTTGCTCGTCGTCGTCTTCGTCTTCCCCGTGCAGGAAACGATTCCGTCGCCGACGTGGAAACCGCGTCTTACGCCTTGGCGGCGTGACGTCGCAATTATTCATCGCGTATGGTTGCGAGTAACAAATCGCCAGTCAAGTGGCAACACCGTCGGCAGCTTGCGCAAGAGGGGCGAGAGAGTGCGTGTGCGAGAGAAGATTACGGAAGGTTGGAGAGAGGAGAGAGAAGGAGAGACACGCAGTGATAATGGCGGGCCGCACGGGTAGGTGGAGGGAAACGCGACGCGCTCGAGATGAAGAGAGAAGCGACGAGAAGGAGATGGAGAGAGAGGCGGACTCCTCCCACGTACGTCTAGATTCGCGTCGCCAGAACGTAAATTTAGCACTAACGCATTATGCACGCTCGGGCTGCGTCGCATTGGGCGTGCGATACCGCAACAGCGTCCGTCTACGCACGCATCGCCCTGATGCGTGTCGCAGACGACGCACGTGAGAAAGGGCGTCGGTGGTTATTTCGCGCAAAGGAGGTGCGAGAGTCGACGCGATCGCGGGAAACCGCGAGGATCGGACGCGCTAGGGCTCCTCATGCTGGATCGTGTCCTGCTTCCATAAATATATTGGGCCCGATGTCTTGCGAGTGTGACGTTGTGTAAAGATTGTCAGGTTTGATCGGAGTAAAATCTTTTGACAAGACTGTTATTTTGAAGATTAATGATTAAAAAAACTTAAGTAAAAATCGTCGCTAAAAAATTGATTTAGTAACATTTAATTTTAAATAATAATAACTTTATTGGCTTAGAAAACAAAACTATAAAAAATATGAAATATTAGGGACGTGATGATGAAGGCGTTATGATTTAAAGATTTTCCTCAATATTCGATGAAAAATGAAACAATGTTCTTGACGTTATCGACTCTCGCGAATATCGCGGGGTTAGACTCATTGAAAATAATCGTAAATCAGCATTAAATAACAAGTGCAAGGTCGTCGGTTCGCGCTGTAACGGTCAGAAATCTCAATTAGACCTTTGTGCTGGATGTACGCCTGCGCTGGATTTGATTAATGTATGTTTTACCGTGACTGCCTTTGTGCCTGAAGTCCGGTGGCGGCTGAGAAACACAATTTACGCCGACCGCGATGGCAATATCTGTTTTACACTCGCGCGACGAGCGACTTGCTTTGAGCGCGACTTTGCGATCCGTTATGATTTACACGGACATCAGCTTCAAAGACGAGACCAGAATCGTTGCTAGAACGATAGATCTTCATTATCGTAACGTCGATGCGGCTCTCGGCTGTATCGGCTGAGAGAGAGATTGAATTAATTAAAATATCAAAGTGAGGCTTTCGAGCCTTCGCCGGAAATTACGAAAGTACTCGCAATATGGGCAATTTATATTTGAGAGAAGTACATTCACCGTTGTTCGTAATCGATCTATCAATATTATTTGAAGTCTCGGTTATACGATAACCTTATTTCTTATTTTTATACAAAGTTCCTCTCTTTCTCCGTCTCGGCAATTTTCGATGCGAGAGAAGAAGACATCGATCTCCCAGCAAATGCAATTTACCTATTTTCCAGTCCGATGTGTTTTCATTTCGTTATTTTCTTTCGCTCTCTACAGCAATTCGGTCCCGCAATAATATCACGAAGACGAATGTTAGCGATAAAGTCACGCGAATTGATGTGTCGTGTACAGCCGCCGCTTTCTCGCTTCAACAGTCGTCCCCGGTTACAGCGCATAATTTCCAGAATTCATAATAATATTTTACAGAACTCGATTACAAAATCAGAATAGTCGCTCGCGTCGCGCCTCTACATCTCTTTGTCTCCTATTCTCTCTCTCTCTCTTTCTTCGTCGGTGCTTTTATAAGTAGAATTATGCTGTAATAACTTCACTCCGCGAGGGCATATTGAGAATACACAATGAGAAATGAAACGGCGAACGGATTTGTCTCTCGTACAAAAGCGCGGGAGGATTACAATTTGCGGCTAAATCAGAAGGAACGACTGGAAGAAGAAGTGCCTCAGCGGAGCATAATCCAGGACATTAATTAACCGTGTAGTCATAATACTGTCCAACGGTAGAATCAAGCCTCCGGGAGAGACGTTTCTTCCTCGCTTATTGCGAGAAGCCATCGTCGAATTAACAAATGGAGCAACGAGGGGACGAGATTGCCCATGGAGAAAGCGCGCCCGGTCTCTTTCCAGAGAAGAATATCAAGACGCGGAGATTCGAGGACATGGAAAAGAAAAACGAAGAGGAGACGGAGGAACAGAAAGAGAGAGAGAGAAAGTGAGACGCGCGGTAGTAATCGGGGGAAGAGAAGCGGACAATCCGGAGACAAAACAATTGCGCGATTTCGCGCCGGGCGGCGTTTTCATTGCGAGATGCAACGTCACCATGCAAAACGAAGAAATCAACAGCGGCTAAGTATTTCGCTTGATGTCGTACGACACGCTAGACGCGCGCTGGCGAAAGAATACTCGGCTCTTAGCGCGCCTCGATCGAGCCTCGAGATAATCAATCTGTCGACGCGAGCTTTCGTCGCGTATTTCCACGATCGGTTCTCACACGAGGAGGAAGAATCCAACGCGCGTCGATCTCGGAAGCGAAAACGTTTATCGCGTACGTGTCGCGCGCTCATTAACGTTCCGATGCGCCGAATCATTCATAAGGCAGCGAGTTACGGAGCGTCATAACAGCATTACCACCGCTCAAATATTTCGATCCCGAGAATAGATTCGCGCGGGATACTCGGGAAATCTGTACTGACTGATCGCTAATTCTCGCGGCTCGTGCGCGATCGATCCTCGGCGAGATCCATCTGAGATCGAATTACAACGTTGCTCTCGATCGCGCGTGAGATGGAATTTCAGTTATAGGAACAGAAGCCGTGTATGCACGCCTCCGTGCGCGCATCGCGTTCGTCGATCTCGCGCCCACTTGGGATAATTGCGTCGAAAACGAGGTGATTAACTGACCGGGGTGACTGCGTGGATTGTGGGTCGGCCATCTATTTCGATCCAGGCGCTATCTCTCCCTCGCAAAAGTCCGAGCTCTGTGTCGCCTCGTCTTTCTTCTACGATATACACGCAGAGATTAGAAATTTCCACTCCTTCTTTGCATCATGCCTGGTGCATACATACATTTTTCCAACGATACATCGATGCATTCCGTTGAGCAACAAACGAACGCGTTGATTACCATTATTCTTCCTTTATTTTGTACCCGACGACCGGTACAAAATAAATTATCTCGTAACGCGTCGCTCGTAAAAGGGAGGGGGGACTCTCACAATGCGCGTCGACTCGTCGCAAAAGGAGGACACGCCGAGCTTTCGTACGCACGTACGTTACCGCCTTCTGATCTCTTTTATCTCCTGCACCTCTTCCTCTTCTCTCACCCGTGCTCTCTCGTCGCGCCTCATCCTTTTTCCTTCCCCCCATTGGCGCTTCGCTCCCTTCATTTACCGCAAGCACGCAAACCCGCGAGCAGATCTGACCCCTCTCGAGAGAACAAAAGCCGGCCGGCTGGCCTTCTTTTCGGATGTGCGAGCGAGCGAAGAGCGCCCGCGCTCGGCGAGTCTTTAACTTCCTTCGTTTTTCATTCCCGACGGGAGATTCCATCTCTCCGCGGCACTTGCATTGTTTTATGTGGCGAGCGTTTAATTAGAGCATCGCGTCGTAAACCCGTCGAGCATTTCGCGCACTGCCAAAAGAGCGAGAGCACGATTTACATCTAGCATGGCTAGTTTCTTACTTTATTTGTCATTTTACTCGGATTCGCTGACAACCGAAACTTTACGTGACACGAATTCCGTTCTGGGCAATCATTATTTAAATATGTACAATTAGGCATTCGCGCGCCAAGGTAATCGTATATTTTCTTCGTACAATGCGGAGAGCACCTGATAAAGGGTGCTTTCCATTTGGCGGCACAAGTCGACGCAAGCATCATCTTATTATCTTTGTTACTCATTGAATATAGAGCAAAGACATGATGATGCTCGCGTTGATTTGTGTCACACTGAAGATCCAAATTTTTGGTCGATGCAATGGACGCGCGCGCGCGAAAAGATGACCGGACGGACTTCCTCGCGACGACGAGTCCTTTCTTGATTGAATCCGCGGTACTGGCGTGACTTCCCTAGACTTTCCACTCGATAGCCATCGTTCGTTGCCTCCGTGACGCACCACGGTGCGTAAGTCGCAATAAGGGGAGTAGCGCGCGCGCGCGCGGTCGACGACGCTCTCTCTACGCCGCCAACTCGAATAATTCACATTGTCCGTCGGGAATGGTAGGCAGTCCAGGGTTTTCTTTTGCCAATTATTTCGGGACACGCTGGTGCGAGGAAAGAAAGCCCCGCGGGGCAGAATAGATCGCGCGATTTTCTCCGGACTAATTTAGCCGCGCTCTTGTTCAACGTATTCTCTCTCTCTCTCTTTCTCTCTCTTTCTCATTCTCTTCGGCCCCCTCCAGCGGCCGCGTCCCTTCGCGTCGCGAGCTCCCTCGTCCATGGTTCGCCGCATCCACCAGCGTGTGTCTTCCTGCTTGGAACTCGGCTCAATTATTCCCCTCATTAACACCATCCGAGCGCAGGTAGAGCGAACGATATTTTACGGCGATCGACGTTGTCGACCGACCGGCATCTCCGCCCGTTCTCCGCGGAACACGCGGAAGATAGAGAGAAAGAGAGAAACCGATATCTCGGCGCGCCACTCCCGCTGATAACGACAATCGATATCGCCCCGTTAGCGTGGATCGTCTCGCAATTTACATTTCCGAACTATTAACCCCGACGCAGTTACGTTAATACGCGTTCGCGTCTAATTTTAACGGATCTGCCGGTCTCGAAGACGGCGCGCGCGGAAACTTCTATCGACGCCGATCTATCTGCCGGATAACGGCAGATTAATGACCGGATGATTAGCGATGCTCGCGAACGAACCACGGCGGAACCTCGGGAGATCGCGCTTTTCGACATCCCGGAATTTCCAGTTCCTCCTTTACCATTTTTCAATTGGACATTTTTAGATCGCTTCGATCTCACCGATGAAATCGGGATGTGTGAAGTTGCACGGTAGAAAACGTTTTGTACTTGTGTTAAAATCGTCTTGTTAAAATTTTTAACCTATCCGTATGTTAATTTAATGTTAAATATTGTGTTTATGTTATCTCAATATAAATATTTATAAATATAAATACATTTTTTTATTGAATCGATATTCAACATGTGTAAATGTTAAGATAACGCATTTTATATTTCAGTATCGATTGATATATTCATTTTATGTTAATTTTTGACGTAATATCTGTGTTATTTTTCAATATATTTACCTTATGTTAAATTAACACAGAATTTTTTACTGTGTGGAATCTCGACTTTATAATTCGATAGTTTTAATTAGAATTCTAGCACCGTTAAAGTCGCGCTTGAAAAATCGAATGCTTGCTTCACACGCAAGACCGAATTCAAACAGCTCATTCGATTCTTTTCAACGAGGAACGAAGCTCCCATTAAGTAGAAAATATCAAAACTCTGAATTTCGTACTTAAAAATAGCTTATTTGAATGCCGCGGTCCGACGAAAATTAAATCGTCACTTTTTCAAGAGAGATCTATTTCAATTATTCTTTTGCTTACTCTCTCAAGCCGGCTTCTTGATTATCGTCCGTGCCGCGTATTCCTCCGGAGCCGAAAGCACATCGCCAGCGGATTCACGGGAATTCCAATCAGAGTTCCTCGCGGTACCTCTCGTACCGCCGAGAGTCCCTCTTCTGCCTGCTGAGCGTCCCCGCCCTCATCGTCGCCGCTTGCAATTTTCGACGCGCCTTCGCCCAGCGAATTAATGCTCGCGGTGTTTCAGGGATCGCGCGCGCCATTCATAACGCGAATGTTATTAGTGCAGATCGCAGTCAGATATACCGCCCGGCCGGTCGTGTGGTTAAAATAAAGATGATGAATGCCCGGCCGTCCCTCGCCGCGGCACTGGATGTAGATTAATATCGGCCCTCGCTCACTTACTACTCCGCGCGCCTCCTACTAATATCTGCCGCCCGTATGTAGTAAGTACACGGGGATCTTGTATCGCCCCCTTTGCACCCGGTCGCGAGCATCCTTGCTGGGAAATCCTTGAAAAGCACGCGTCGCATCGTTTGCCTATTCCGCGGAGACCATCGCGGAATACTCGAAAAGTACATGGAAAAAAATGTTTGATTGTATTAATCAGAAAAACCAAATGTGCTTTGGTTGAAGGAAACAGAATTTCTGGTTATTAAGAATTACATTTATATCACACGAGAACCGGAAATTCTGTTTCCTTCAACCAGAACGCATCTGGTTATTCCCTTTCTAGTTAATGCAATCATATTTTTTTCCGTGTATCGTAATTCCCGAATTACTCGAAAATATAAAAATATTAATGTTTCATGAACCAATTTCCACCTCCTTCGCCTCCGATCAGCTGAAATATCGGGCTCGAGGAACTACGATCTAGGATCGGCTTGAGAGCAACGCGCGTCCTTGTACGGCCGTGAGAGGACGACCCTATTAAAGTTCTGAGTAATCTGTATGAAATAAATAGCGGCCGTAACGCTACCTCGTAATTTCGCTCTCAGCATCGCATACCCGACGCACGCCTCGTGCTGTTCCGTGCGAGCGAATTCTGCGGTTCTCTGCCGATGTCCGAGAGACGGGGAGAGTCGTTCAGGAAGCGCGCGGCGTTACTCTCGCGATAACATACCTTACGTTATTGCGAACGGCTACCTGGTATAATTCTTTCGCGAGGCCCCGCCGCCAGCTGCTGCATTACACGGACTCGAATTTCGAATTTGAATTATTGTAACAACGGCTTTCAGCGCGGCCGCGTCTCCGTATAAATATTCAAACGCTTTCGTATCGCTCGCGAGCACGATTTACCGGCGCGAATGAAACGTTAATGAAACCGCACACGCTACGCATACCTCGATAAATTTGCATAGTAGTGGCGCGCATATTTAGCCGACCGCGGTGGTTTTAGTTTAAGCCGGGGATCAGGGAGTTGCGATCGACGTCGCAAACGAGCCTGTATCTCGCCTCCTTCGCCTCGAAAAACGGCTCGACGCGTTCCCCTAAGATTTGCCTAGTCCTCCTTCCGCAGTGTCCGCGTCGTCTAACAATCGCGCGCGATAATCGGCTACGTCGATCGTGCGCCATGAAGGAAGATCCACCGAAACAATTCGTATCAGGTTGAGCGAACTTAATCTTGGAATTGCATACGAACTGCCGGGGAATTTTCTCAGTGAAATTTTGTTCAATACGTCATAAAATTGACCCAACACATTATAATATATGTGTAAATATAACTACTAATATATTAGTAATATGCGTATATATGCGCCAATATATTAGTCATATTGTAAAATTCGCAAAAACTTGATTTTTTTGCTCGATTTTTTTAAGTGTAGAGTTATACGCGGATATTAGATGCGAGGCGACGGAGCCAATTTAAAAGTGACGTTTTGACTTACCTGACTTGAACGCTTCACAACGACGTGCCGGTGAACGTCTATGTTCGATTAAAATTTATTTCCTCGCGCTCCGTCCCTTTTCGTTGCACCATACACAAAAAATCCGGAACTAGCGCGGTGTGAAGCTTAATTACGTTAATTTGTACGTTGCCGGCGCTGGAAAGATCGATAAAATGGCACGAGAGTGGTACGGAATGGGACTCGTGTCGTGTTCTCGACGAAAGAATCGTGTGTTTCTACTAATTATTTCGCGTCGATGCGGGTACTTATTGCAAATAAGTTCGATTCTCGGCGGCACTAATTTTATCGGCGGACGTGTATCGGCGAGTTTATGCAACAGCCGCGCAATAAGCGTATTTTCTCGCAGCTCGTTGCTATCGTAACGTGTTGTGGGGAGAAAAACGCAGCTAAATACGCCCTTACTCGCGTAAGCAACGGAGCTTACGTCGAAATCCACCTTAATTGGATTATGTAATTGTACAGCGGAAACGGCCGATGCACGACCGGTCCTATGCAGCCGAATGAAACCCCATCGACGTCTCCCGGGTGGACGTCCCTAAGCCCACCATCGGCATTAACGATCGCGTGAACATCGACACGTGCTTGAATAATCTGTCGTTACGCGTCGCGAGCAGGTTTTCCTTCGCCTATGAAAACGCCTTCTAACGAGACGAACGCGTACCGACTAGGCGAAAAAGAAGCGACTTGAATCTATCTCTTCCACTATGAAAGCGGACGGGATAGCGCAGCGTAGGCCGGAGCAGGGGCGGATTGGAGACATTCTTGCCAGACAAAAGTAGTACTTCTCCGTCTCTTGTTCACACCAGTTTCATGAAATAAGAGAGAAAATGATGAAAAACAAGCCTTACAAATAATTGAAATTGCAGAAGAAAAACGCTAACGTTAGCTCCAATGATATAAACGAGGGTATAGGTTGTGTAACAAGATATGCAGAGTTATTACAATTATTAGTATTCAATATTAATGAAAACATCTCGACCACTTTCGGAATCTTCGTGATGTTTTCGGTACGTCAGTCCGCCCCTGGGCCGTAGTCGCTAATGTGGGAAGGACGAACGATAATGTCCCGGCGACACACTCTGGACGCGTTTCAGATCCTGTTCGCGTTGTACAGGCTCGCGCGAATGGATGTTCCTTTCGGCGTGGCAGAAAACACCCTCGAGCTATGCACCGCGCGCGCGTAGTCGCGAACCGATCGACTCGTGCTGGGGATTGTAAGTTATAATAACTGCCGGTGTTACTAGATTAGATTCCGGAGTACAGTCGACGCGACTGCATAAATCAAGGCTATATACGTAGCTGTGAGAGAGCTAACGAAAAATACGTCATAATTAACGTCATCTAAAGATATCGTCGTGCTATAATGTGAACGACGTAAGGTAAAATTTCAATCTGTCGACGGTGAGAAATATCCTTTTCCGTTGCTATCGTTCTTCACGGTTGCGTGAAGTTCGTCTGGTTTGGAATTTTTCATTGAAATATATTTTTACATGTGCTGCATTCGCACTTTTATTTTAACGGTTGTTATAATCTATTTTGTGTGCCGTTATATGATAGAATTGTCTCCAAAGATATATATTTTTTGACCAAATTTCTAATTGATAAATGAATGCATCATTTAAGCACGTATATTAAGGAAGATATATCCAGTTGTTTCTGGAAAAATTGGCTTCGGCGTTTTCAGAATTGACATGATGTTCCCAAATGTGATTTAGACGTTGTCATTGTTTGTTTGGCCTGAAAGGATAACGATAATTAGTTCACAGCGCATTTTCATACACAGTATCCCATTACACGCTTCATTCGTAATGCATCATGTATCATTTATTTATTAATGTATATCCGATGCACGTATACTCGCGCGCGTATTTTTGCCACAAACGGTGATTAAAACTTTTTTTTCGTCACGCTTTGTTCATTATTTGTTTCATCATTACGATTGATATTAAGAACACGATCAAATATTTATCTTCATTATCTGATCCGATATTTTATTGTGTCGGGATCCGGCCGGCTCTTTGCACCATTATAGTTCGTTATCGTCATGACGAAACGCCGTGTCACGGTATTATCACGAGGCGGCCTTATTAGTACGCGGGTAAGATACGTCAAAGTTTTTATTACTCCTGATCGCGGGGTGGGCGTCCTCGTAAAATACCGATCGCCCAATGGACGGGATTGCTATATGGTTGGACTATAAAAAGGAGAGCTAGTTTGTTAAATTAGCTTTAACGAGCATCTAAATCATACATGTTTCCGACACGACCCATGTTTATCGATTATACTTCGCAGTCGACGAGTGAGACCATTCAGGATTCGGTTTATAACGTCTGTAGTTAGAGTTGTACGCAAATAGAATCTTACAAAAGTGTTCGTATAGGTAGAACGAGATAATACTTTTTTAAATTTTACTTTGATCCTGTAATTCTTGTTAGAGAGGCAGATTGAAAATCGCGTTTCTCTGAAGTATGTTGTTTGATGTAAAAAAGGAAAGAAAACTAAAATTGTGTCTATAACAGGCTCGTTAAGATTTGCTCGCGTTACAAAAAGAAGGATGAAATTATTTATTTCAAGATTACAAAGCCTCGTGCTGAAATTTCGGCTTATAATTTAGCAGGCGAGCTTCCACACATACGAATATTTTCATCGGTTAAAGTTTGCTACTACCGCGAGTCCAGTGGCCCCTGCTAATACGCAAGACATTCTCAGACGGCGTCGTCGCGAATTAATATAGCCTCGACGGCACGGTGCATCGGAGATTATAATTGCGCCCGGAATAATAAGAATATCCCGTAGGAATTATATTCGTACAGAACGGTATTCACAAAGGTCGTAGACGCGCGCTAAAGATATTTTTAATAAATTCAATTTACCCTCGTGCGACGCGGCACATTGTGTTTCGTACCAAAAAAGTTAATTACTCCTGTCGTTGCCTCAAGTTCTATGTGGCGGTGTGACGCGAGTACATGAAGGAAACATGAATAGAATGTATGGCATACCGCACTTTGGAACATTCCGATATAAATTGTTATCGAGGACCATAGAAAGTATTTTTATCGATAGATGAGCTGTATTATAAAGTTGGTCCTCGGAAGTCAATGAATTGTAAAAAATTAAGGTACGTCTAATAATATAGACAAGGATTGTAAATGTATTTTGGTTGAAGGAAACAGAATTTCCGGTTATAAGAATCATTTGGGCCATAAAAACGAGAAATTCTGTTTCCTTCAATCAGAACTTATCTTGTTATTCCCTCTCTGATTAGTGCAATCAGATTTTTTTCCATGCATTATTTGATGAAATATGTACGATTCCTAGTCAATTCAATGAGATACTTCTATTTAAGAATGTATTTGTAGCGATATACATTATATATTTCCTTATGTGCTTCCGTGTAACTTGCTCGAGAAACCTCTGATTAGCTTTGACGTAAATATTTTTTAATTGTGTTCGTATCTGCTTTAACGTCACAGATCTCATTAAAAATGACAGTTCTGCGATACAAGTATAAAAAGCATGTACGGACAACATCATGTCGCAATCGTTTTCCTCGATTCCTCCTTTATTCTCCGAATAGTTTTTCCACCTATTTCGTTACTCGTAGACTAGTTAATGATCGTATCCGTAACACGTACGTCGAACGTGATGATTTTCACAATACCTGGTATTTCGAGGATGCTTGAAAAAAATTCCAACATGTCACACAATCTCATTAAACGGCAATTTATTCTAAAATGTTTAATATTCGCTTTTTCCGGTCTTATCAATATTTATAAAAATTGTCACTATTTATTTATTTATTTCGATTAAAATCTCATTATTCCTTGAATCAGTGATGTTTATGTAGTCTTGTCACATATCAGTATTTTTTCAAGTATCTTAAATACTCTAAAAGATGATAATTTAGAATGTAACTTTATTCACATACTATTGATAAAATTGTTAAAAATAGATCGCGCTGAAAATCGTATTCGCTTAATTACCCCACGAAATATCCCAACTTTTGTTGGTCACGCGGTCGTTTTGACCTGAGCAGGACTCCACTTACGCAATCGTCCGCGTACTACGATCTGGCTTCTTTCGTGACAACGAACACGTTCTAGCCATCAGGCCTTGTAGCTCCGGACGTTGAGCGATGCCACCGAGACGACCGATTGTGTTCGCGAACATTTTACTAAAACGAGAATCGAGCTAAATTTAGGCCGCGAGTCGCACGCGAGAAATCAACCGGGTTAAAGCGGATACTCGACCCTTTGGCTCCTTAACGCCTTACATATCGTGACGAAAATGGCCGACTGATGAAATACTTGAACTAAATTTCGATATTCCACTTGATACATAGCAATTGTCGAATCGTCGGTTTCTCAAAATTTACATAATTACATAATTACGTACATAATTATGAATATATGTTTTTTTTTTTAGAAAAGAAGAAAAGATTTGATTGATCTGCTCTTGTAGATGAACGAAATGGTTTCCGACGCGAAAATATTAATGACGCGATTATTATCTTCTAGTCTTCAGACCAAAACAGAATTGATTAATTCGTATGAGAAACTTGCATATGCGTCTAATTGCTCAGAAATGAATGAACTTAACAATCCGCACCGATACACATATCATACGCGTTTCATCCTTTCCCGGTGTATTTGCTTTGTCGTCGCTGCCAGTATTTCTGGATTGAGCTCTCAGCAGGGTTAGGGTGGCTTAAGCGTGATTGAGCGAGCAGCTTGGAAGCGGGATTAGCCCTTTGAATTGGTCGCGAAGTTAGAACTTATATCGTCATTTTCGCCACAGTTGTCATCGCGCGTACTATAAATTCCACTACGCTACACACATTTACATATCCGCGCATTTACATATCGGTTGACATTTTTTGGAACTGCTTTCTCTGGAATTCGAACAACTTCGAGAACTTCTTATTGACTCAGAAATTCAGCCACATTTTTAACTACAGATTTTCTTATCATTTTATAGACGATGTTTCTTTGGCGAACATTTAATTACACTGAGAGAAAAATATAGTTATTTTCGGGGACAACAAATGGGTGGTTACAATAAAAAACGGATATTGTCCCCGAGAATAAGTATATTTTTCTCTCATTGTACGTTTTTCATTTTTCCTTGTAACTTTATATAACTATGTTTTAAGTATAGATTATGTTGAGATAAGTGTAACTAAAAATTATAGTTCTCTTATGACTCATATTAATGAACCATATATTTATATCTCACCTATAATTTATTTGTAGCTCTCTGTAGCTAATCACAATTCGCTACCGTAGTGAAAAGAACTATATTAGCGGTCATTTTATAATAATAATATCCCGTAAGAGCACGATATTGAAGTAACGATATTGAAGTATCCGTCATCAGTTCTTTCGTCTTTAGTTTCTTCAAGATATTATATAAACAATACTATTAAGTTATATAAATGAAAGTATTTGCGAAACCGTATGTGGACTTTCACGTGCGGGTGCTTGACGAATAACGGTTAAGCGAGCCATCTCCAGCGATCCGACGCGTTACTTCCGCGCCGCGGAATCGCCACCGAGGGCCAGGTGTAATGAAGCTAACGACGGCGGCACGGTGGTCCACCGCTAGCGCGACATCGATTATCGATCTCGATCGTCACCGTGTATCCGTGTGTCCGCGAAAGGTGGAGGGAAGGGCGCCAGCGAGTCGAGGAGGGTGGGGAAACGCGTTGCCGCTACGTAACGGCGAGGCGGACCATTAACTATTAAGCGCGCAGATATGCATATGAGACGACTGTGCGTGGGCTCGCTCCAATCAGCGGCCACGACGCTGTATATTGCCGAGATAATATCCCGATCTGATTGGACGGTTATAAACGGAGTATCGCCGCGCAGGTTTAACGCCGTGAGGCCGCGTGCAGTCGATAACTTTTCGACATGCCGAGGCAATATACGATATGAAGGGGCTTTCACGGGAGCGCCGGTAACGCTGTCACCGTTCGGATTTGAGGAAAATCGCCGGCCTTGACGCGCTACGAGATTAGTTTTACGATCGGGAGATCGGTGTTTCGTCAGTGACTCGGGGCTCAACGAACGTTGGGAGGCTCCTTGATAGGGATTCGTTCTTCGCTTCGATGGAATTTTCCGTCGAGACCTTTTCCTTTCATCGGGGATATATATGCGGTAAAAACGTCCGTAAAATAGAAGTATAGAGAGATATCGATTTATTAAATAGAAATTTATTGTACCTAATGAATCGAAGTATAAATATATTGTATATTAAATGTTTAATTGAAGAAGAATACAACAGGTAATACGGTTTATGTAAAACTGTGACTCGAATTCTTACGATTATTTCGTAATCTACAACTTTACGATTTTACGATTTATTTATATATTCATTTAGAATTGCGGCATAAATAAAGCCGCCTGAAGATGAAAACGTTGAGACCACTTCCGCGAGGAAATCCGGTACCATTGCTTGCCGGGTACAAACCAGAAAGCATCTCGGCAGCCACCTGCACGCCACGTGGAAACGCATTCAATTTTCACGACGAATATATATTCGCGCGGCGACGTCTGCGTTGAATAAATATGCTAAGAGCTTGATTCCGTCCGCGGAGAATGAAGATGTTCTCTCTTACCGCTTTCTCTCTCTCTCTCTCTCTGTCTCAACGTCCTCGTGGATACGAGGACGACGCATCTGCCGCGTACCTGCGCGATCGATTTTCGGCCGCGAGTGCATTTACCTCGCGAAACGGCCGGCGCGATACAAAGAACGAGCCGAGGGTGAAAAGGAAGAAGACCGTTTGTTCCTTCGAAACGGGAGCATCACAACAACCTGTGTTGCTCGATCAGTGGATCTGTTCGCGCATAATAATGAATCTTTCCCTCCCTCCCTCTCCCCTCCTCCTGGAACCTTCCATGGAACGGAAAGCGGGTCCGCCCCGAGCTCGACGCTATAATGAAAGCGTGCCTATTACTATTTTATTATCGTGCACACATGTCCCGAGAATGCCCACTTACCGCTGCGTATTATCTGAGATGCGATTTCTCGCGGTTAGCATACAACGGGCATGCTTCTCCACCGTGTCAAATATTCCATTGCGTGCGCGTACGAAATACAAAACCGGAGATAATCTCTCAAAGTAAAAAAATGTTACGTTGAATTTAATATAATTCACATGTTCCAAACGGTCCACATACATTTCCGTGTTAATTTAACACAAAATGAATATGTTGAGAAATAACGCAAATATCGTGTCAAAAATTAACACAAACTCAATATCTATGATATATCAATGTATACTGAGAAGTGTAATAATATATTATTTTAACACTTACACATGTTGAATATCGATTCAACACAAGCACAAAATGCTTTTTACCGTGCTCCCTACCTCTCGAGGTAAACCGACGCGCGTTAAATCCACGAAGCCATCGCAAACCGCTTACGACCCGTCAGGCGAAATTTTACTTCGCCGCCGGGACGTTTCCTCATCGTCCCGCCGCAGTTTCCGCTTATCCGCGGGTTATCGAAGGTTCAATGATAATTGCCGATCGCTATCTCCATCCTTGCACACCTCGCGGGAGCGAGATCGAGATCCAGTTTAAACACGGTATCCATCTCGTGGCCGCGGCGTGGATCGATACCACGTTCGACGCTGCGTTTCAGCCAATTAATCAGAGTCCGCGGCTGCGGATAGTGCCGTGACGTGTAACCGGCGAAATATATTCGGATCGCGGCGAGACGGGAAACGAAGGAACGAGCGGGAGAGAGAGAGCTGACATTAGCGACAATCATCGATAACCACGTCCGCGATCGGCGGCCGCTAACTCGAACTAGTTCCGCAGCAGACTTTTTCTGCCGCGAACCAATATCTCCGACGGGCGAGATCGTTGCGTTACCTGAATGATTACCATATTCACGAGACAATGTTGCGAGAGGCGTAACCGTAAGACCGATCGCCGACCGCTGAAAATTAAATCAGATTCCTAGGCGTTCCGCGCGGTATCTTATCCAGTTGTGCGAGCGTTTCGAATACGCCTAGGCTTTATCTCGCCTACTCGTTTCTGCCATCCCGCGTGCTTCTTTCTCGTTAGCGCGTGCGGCTATAAATTTGATTGGCACGGGCTTATACCGGGCTTATGCCTCGGCCGGGACGGTTATTCCGATTATATCCGCGCTCTGATATTTGGGACAGCTGCATTCCTATTAATTGGAGCCGTAGCAGCGAGACGCGCGTGAGCGTATGTGGTCGATTTCCCACGTTTGCGAATGTCAGGACGATTATTTCCGAAATCCGTCATGAACGACCTGAAGGAGAAACAGTGGGAAAGAGAGACATGAGGAAACTCCTTCGAAAGAAGAGGAGTTACTGAAAAGGCACACGGATCGGTACCTGTAACGTCCTTATTGCACAAAGTTACACCATTCTAGAGCTTTCCATAAAAAATGCACACATACACATACGACGCTTTAGAATAGTATAATTTCATATTTCAAGGTTATATATATATATATATATAATGTCGATCTCTGTATATGGCCAATCATAACAAGGTTACAGCACTTTTTTTATAAGTTTCGGAACGCGTCCCGTGACCAATAGGAGAAATTGTTTTTTAGTAATTCTCAAGAGATACACTTTCCCATTGGATATGAGATGCATCGCGAAACTCGTCGAAAAAGTGTTACAACTTTTCAACTGATCATACATACCAATGATGACACTTTATTCTGCAAGACGTAGTAGAAGACAAGCAGATTACGAAAGGTATATGAGAAAAATCGAATCTCCGATACATCCGGGGAAAAGATTCTCTCGTCAGGGATTCTCACGCACTCGCACGGATATCGTATCTCGATGCAAATTTCGCCGAGGAATTTCCGCGTGATAACGATATGAATTGCGCAATAGGTGTTACTCGAGAGCCGTAAGAAAAGGGCTAACGAGAGAACTGTAATCTCCGCAGGAAACGCTAACGGGGTTAACGATCCAAATCGGTACGTTACTCGAAAGTCACGGTGTATTAAACGGCACATGGTGGATCCTCGAGTCATCCCGCGGGAAGATACTTTACGCGCCGGCGGCGGGAGGTAGCCTAACCGAAATTCCGGCTCCTGGACAGGCTTAGGGGGCATAATAAGGAGCGTTATGAAAGGAAGGAAGGCACGAGACAAGATCCGCACGTTGAATTCGAATCTGAGCCGTTGCCGAGCACCTTGAGCACACACGCGACGCGATTCAAAGCGACTCAGCTGTTTGCCCCCTCCGCTCCGACTCTCCTCTTTCTTTTTCTCCTCTTCTCCTTTTTTTTCTCTTTTTACGACCCCGTCTCGCCTCGGGCAAGACCGAACTTTCAGTTTTGGCACGCGTCCTTTGACGACAAAAAACGTTGGAGCCGTTGGATACCCACCTTTCGGTGCGGAACGTTACGCGTTTCGCGCGTGAGGAAATAAAATAACTTGATCGTGGCGCTATGGCGCTGTGGCGTATCCATCAACAGGAGCGTGGAATGTTGCTTTTTATCTCCACGACTTGTTGAGAAGTATGAAATATTAAGAAACGATAATTTCTCGAGTTGACGCCTGATTCGAGCGCCTTTTACAACTCATAAAAAGTCTTGTCCTGTTGAGGATTGAATATAATGTTCGACGAGATCTATTCCTATAAAACATCCACACACATACACACACATACACATCGGGTCGCGTTGTCAATAACTCGCGACGGAAATAGCAAATGACGAAAGTATTTGCGACGTTTCGTAAGAAGATAAACGAAGGAAAAAGCAGCAGCAAAAGTTGTTTACGAGTTGATTTAATAAATACCTCCGTTCGTTCCATTAATTAAGCGGCACGGATTGAGTCGAAAAGCCAGACATGAAAATTTTCGGCGCTTCTCCAAAGATAGGGGAATATTTTCGCGCGACTTGATCAATAGCACGGAAAGTTAGGACGCTATCGATCGGGGTTGCGTCAGCGAGTTTCGCGGCCGTTTCCGTCACCCTACCTACCAGTTCTCGCGGCAGGTACATAGAACGTACGTTACGCAAGACCTGGTAACGTACCCGAGTCCTCTATCTGAAAGCTTTCAGAAGGAGGGAAAGGAAAAAAGGGAGACGACGGGCGATGGCATGGGGATGGCACGCGCCAACGTAAGCGGCAAGGAGCGGTGGCCCCGATCGCGGCTGCAGCTGCGCTTTCGGCTTCTCCGCTCTTGGCAGCCAAGCGGCCCTTAGAGCTTGGCTCCCGGCCGATCTTGACCCGATCGTATCGAACGCGCCGCTGTCATCCGAAAACGAATAACAACGCCCGCGTCTCCCTGGAGGCCTCTGCTATTCTCGAAAGGGCGACAAGTTGACTTTACGTTCGTGTGATTTATATCGCGCCGTATCGCGCCTTGTCGTCTATAAACGGACGGTTAGAGCGGCGGGAGGTGTTCCTTTCGAGAGATGCAGTGAGACGAAATTATTATCGCCTTATTTTTCTCTATACTAACTCGGTGTATTGATTATGTTACAGCTATAACATTGATCGCATTAGAACCGTATCATTAATTATCACTAATTATATTGCATGAAATGCAACGTGAATTCATGGGTGTTCTCTACTGAGATAAATTTCAGCGAAACGATGTTTTCGATTGTGCTCCCCCGCTGGTCGTCGCTCGCTCGAGTCGATGTTCTCGTTGTTACCCACGTGCATCTGGCAGAAGGTTGCCATCAGCAACTATCGTACCTCTCGTGCGTATAAAAAGCGCGCGCCACCCTCGCGCCGTGTTTAGACACGGTCACTATTCGTTTGATAAACGACCGGTGGGCGGCTGGTCAAGCGGTCAGTACACAACGCGTTGTCGTTTGTCGTTGCATTGTGCTAACTACGCACGGAAACACGACGTACACGATTAGCCACCCTCGTAAACTCCGGTTAGGAGGGGTGCCGCCATGGCCACCTTCAAGGCGGCGGGGCGTATATTACGATGAGGGGACGACGACGACGATGACGACTACCAGCTGGCGCTGCGAAGAGGCGTCCTTCTCGCGGGATTTTCATTCCCATTGTCCTCGTAAACGCCTCGCGTCCGATCGTCACATGCCGCTTTAGACGGATGTAGGCGCTTAACTTCGATTTTTTCTTCTTTTTTTTCCCTCATTTTATCAATGCCGCTCCCTCGGGAGAGTCTTTTCTTTTTCGCCTTTGAGACGATAATCATTCAGTTTCTTACCTCGGCAGCTACAAAAGAAACACAACACGTGACGTTACCTACGTTTAGTTATGGTTCAAAAAGTCGTAGAAGTTCGTCTTTAGGTCTTAGAGAGGAAAACTAGCGACGGTGAAATTTTGTTGTAGGACGTAAAGTAACTCGAAGTACCTTTAATGACCTTTGGCCTAATGAAATAATAAAATAAAATGAATTTTGAATGGTTTGCTAAAATATCACGAAATTCTACATATCTATGAAATAATAAGAAATATAGTATTTATATACAAATTAATAAAAAGTCGTATTAAATCGTGTCGCAATGTATCGTTCCACACACAATTCGAAATATCAATACGCCTCTTTATATCGACTCATATTTTAGTTAGCTGCATTTTAGGCGCGCAGTTTCGGTCGGCGGCTGAATAGCAAGCGGAAAGCGTTCCCATACTGGAACAGCCTTCCGTATATCAGGACTGTATGCAAAATGATCCCGGACTCGTTCCCTCCGTAGTTACGTCTTTGAATATACGTTCACCTTCTCAATTATGCCAGACGCTATCATCGTGCGTTAGCCGTAATCGCTGTCGGTATACGTTTATCGGTTGCACAATTAAATTATCATAGCCCTTTCGAGAAAGAGAGTTTTCGCGTTGATCCAGGAAGAAATAAGCCTCGGGCCAATGCTCGAGAAACCGGGCTGAAGCCGCCGTACAACAAGATAATTTATAGAAATATCCGTTGCACGACAGGTTAATGCCGCGACAGGAATGCATTCGGTATTTCTACACGTTGCGCACGGCATAATGCATCTCGTTTTCTCGACCGACGCTTTTGAAGTAACCGACCGGGTAAGGATGTTTCGTAAAGATTTTCCAGAGATACATACGGCAGCACTTCCAGAGCCGAGTGTGTTAATAATTTTTAAAAGCCTTTCAAGTGAGAAATACGGAATGTCGCGAGCGAGTAAAACGGCGGAACGGAAAATGCGCCTCACGATTAGAATCTTGCCGTACCTTAAACAACCAAAAACGATAGAACGGCGTAATCATTTTAACACTTATTAGGATTACTATAATTTTCAACCGTGTGTACACATATATACCGTGCGCTGAGCATCGTTGTCGCTACGTATTAAAGTGTACAAGCCGGTCGGCTTGTCGGTTTATTAATTAAGTTTTAGTCGCGCATCTGTGAAATGTCATTGAACGACGTCTTCAACGAGATTACCAGCGTACAGGGTCTTCCAAAATTGGAGAATAAAAACAATACAAATGGAGATCATATAAAGTAGGAAATTCCAGAATGTCGACAGAAATTATCCTTTTCTCTAGTTTTCTAATTTTTATTATCATATATTTTTGTAACCGAGTAGTTGAAAATTTAGAATTCTACTCAAGTAAATTCATTTGAGATATTACCTACAAAATGTATCTTTGCTATATTCATTTTGCTCTCGGTAATTTAATTAATGAAACGTCCTTTCTTTTCTTTGGCTTATAATTTTAAATTTATTATTTTTCGAGCTTCATACATAAGCATTTTTTATTCTAACCATTGGATTGAATCGTTACTATTTTTATCCGCCAATTTTGAGACATCCTGTATATACATTTTTATCACAACGTGAATACAGAACTATTTATCGTTACGTCGGCGTCGTAAACTCTCCCGAAAGACAAGTCGACAAAGTGGGTATAAGTACACGCAATTTGCAGAACTAAAAGTAATATCGAATGAGATCTTCGGACATATATACGTACATACACTCGCACTTATACACACGAGATCGACACGAGGCACGCGAGCTCTCGCATCGGCGCTTCTTACGCGACGAAAGCACTTGCCCACGTCTACAGGTGTAACGACAGAAGGTGCGTCCCGTTCGCGGGCAATTCACATTTCGTCCGCGTATCGAGAACGGATAGGTCCTTTGAGGTCGCGCGACACTCGTTAATTAAAATAGCGAGCTGTTAGTCCCGTATTAACGCGAGTTTATTGCCGCGCTGAATTCATTGAAACGTGCGTATGACCGTCACTCAATGTAATTACCCGTACCGTTCCTAGCCGACGGCGATCGCGAGCGATTCTCGTTAATATCCACCCGTGGCTCTCGCGGAGGCTAAGCGCGCGCGTGCGTTTTCAGTCGCGCCGTGTGTACATAAAAGGATTTATATATTGCCGGTACAATCGCGATTCCGTTAAGCCTCTTTTATGACGGGTTTCATTTTCTACCGCCGGGCATAAAAGCGGCCGATACGCGTGCGCGTCCGCGCTCCAGCGAGCGAGCTCTTCGCGCAAGTTTCGTGATATTATTCACCCTCGGCGATCTACGTTATTTCAATACGATTTCGGACCGGACGACAGCGGCCACAAAGTGCTCAATTGTTTATAATTTTATTATATCGCTCCTTCTATACACACGAAGGAGATTTTTCCATATCAAGCTAGTTTTTTCTGTTATTTCGTTTTCGGTTTTTGTATTTTTCAGTTTGTCTAAATCAATTAATTATATCTTATATTGACCCTTTGCACTCGAGGGCTCCGCTCCGGAGCTCTCGAGTGCAAAGGGTTAATGTATTAATTATTATTTTCCGCGGAGTGATACTTATATTAAAGCGTTTGGAGGTCGCCGACTCAGAGCTCAAAATAAATAATGCTCTCTCTCTCTCTATATATATATATATATTTATTGTATGTAACTTTGGCACGATCTTTTATAAAACTCTCTGTATAATTTGACAACTAAAGTTCACGAGAAATTCACATATATATACACACACGCATATATGACATAATAGATAATTCAATTCATTAAATTTAGGAAAGTGTATGTCTATATAGTCATTGAATTCTGCGGACAGACCGTGCTATTTGCATTCCACCCAATGTTAAATTGAAACGTGTACTTTTATAGCTGTGTAACATACGATGTGGCTTTAATTTGGGTCACATGGTAAGAAAGGACACTCGGTCCTGCTGATGTTGAAATTTCAGCGAAAACAACGAATAATTCAGTGAGTAATTTTTAATTCGGTATACCAGCGCGATCGATAATTAAGCCGACCCATTATCGTCGTCGGCTAAAACGCAAAGTTGATAATGGATTCTCGGCGACATCCGCTCCGTGTGTTACATCGCTGTCGCGCGTCACGCGCGTTTGGATTTCCACCCTGAGTTTATTTAATACCGCCCAGACGGACAACGGAAGTAATTTTCCTCTACTTGCCGTGGATGCTATTTTCATCAAGAGTGCTTACCTTGGTCACGTGACACCATCTTAATTCGCAATGGGACGGCTCAAGGAACAGCCGGTTTCATAACGCGCTGATTTACAGATGTTAATAAAATAACCATTTTGCATGATCTCGATTCGACGCGGCATAAACGTGAAGCGGAGGTTTCTTGCGTGATGGCACACGTCGCCGCTGTCGTCTTGATATTCTCATCATATCAAACGCAGCGATCTCCCGCGAGCGCGCGAGACGCGAATGCACGCTTGCGATCAGATCGGGAAAATTTTCTTTCCGCGCAACGGCGATTATGCCACGAAATGCTATCTCGTAACCTTTTCTCTATTTCGCTTTTAATACTTTCGTGTGAAATATACAAATTACTATCTAAAAATCTAAACTGTGTGCTAAGTCATATTTACAATGAGATTTTAAGACATAACATTTGAACTTTAAACCTTGAGTCGTAAAAAAATTGACCAATCGCAATCGATTATTCTTCTCACATTCGACTGTGATTGGTCAATTTCTTACGGCTCAAGGCATAAAATTTTTACACTTTGAATTCTCATTGTAGACACCGCTTTATACGGAATACACCGTAAAATTCTACAGAATATCTCTCTCTCTCCCTCGATCATAAATCTCTCGACGAATATTTGGAATAATAATGTTCCGGAGTAATAATAACAGATATGAAAATTCACGGCGTATTATTCGGTCCTATAAAACTTGAATATCGTTAATTGGCCGTTAGCTCATCCGCCGTGCACGGGTTAATTGCCGATGTTAAATATCTTCGTAGCTCATAATTGACGTCTCGATCTTCTTCTTCGCGTCTGCACGTTTGCAGTAGTATATGTACATATATAGTCCCCCACATGTCTCTATACGCGATTCAACTAATCCAATTAATTGCGCCTCGTCGCATTAAACGGTGGCCGTGATCAACGTCGTAGCTCGCCGACGCATCTCGTTTTCTACAAATCAATTTTCGATTTTCTCGCGCACCGCACTCGCCTCACGGGGAACGGCAGGTGGTCCTTGGATCCAATTTTAAGGGCGCTCTCGCGCGATGAATCTCCCAGATTTATTCCCCCTTTTTAATTGCGTGCGCGCAGGCCGATCCGCAGGCGGCGCGAGTCGCCGCGAAGAGAACTTTATTCGAGTCGTACGCGTTACTTTAAAGCCCCGCAGATCGGAATCTTCGACAGGGATCACTCGATAAAAAAGCGTGTACGCGTGTGTGTGTTCGCACTCACGCGTTTCTGCGTTCCTACACGAGAGGAGAGTCCGGGAGAGTAATGCCGCGTAATAAGCCTCAAATCCGCAAACCCTTCGCGTCTCACCGGCCGTTTCTGCCCAACTCAAGACGCGACAATAAAGTTTAGGAGATAAGGTCGAAATCATTCGAGCTCGCTAAAAAGAGCACAATGGTGTACGGTTCCCGTACCTGCGTGCTCCGTATGAGCTTCCCCTCCTTTTTTCTCCACGTCGGCCCCGGAGCGTGTTCGGGCACAATTTGCCGGCAGGTGCTCCAAATTGAAAACCCTTCCTCGCACCTTCGCCTACTCCGCCCCTGAAGCGCGTCGCCTACGCGGCGGTACGAAAACCGCCGGTTAGCGCGCGCCTGGCTTTCCATCGCGTCCGTTTAATTCCGCAGCGGCGATCGGCCGATGCTATCGCGTCGAATAAAGTAACGGACGGGCCGGTAATTGAGCAACCGCCGCGTGTCGGTGCGGTAATCTACGGCCGGATTGTTTGATCCGAGCGTCGCACGCGCTGCCTGCGTCGCATAAGTCACGCGCGAAAGCCTCCTTGCATCCCGCCGCGGAATATAATTAATCTCCCGGGGAATTATACCATTTACGTGCGACATAAATCTCGCGGGCACGCGCGTTTAGAAATCGGGCGGATACGATACGGCGCGAATATCTGCGCTTACCTGCGCGTACGAAAAGCGCGCCGAGTGATCGGCAAATTACGTGATTGCTTTGGAAACCGGCGGAGATCGATCGATGTCGCTTTCCATTCGCGAGTTGCGCGACCGTAAGGTAATGAGCATACGGCCGCGGCGGTTTAATAATCTCTTCGAGAAGTGTGTGTGTGTGTGTTTCGAGTGTACTTTGTTATTTAATGGGTTCCTATTGGAAAGGGGATTAACTCTCTCTTCCTCTCCCTATTCTTTCTATCCTTTTCTGATGCACTTGAAGAGTACGCTTACGCTTTGCATAGTTTACGCAATTATCATCGCACACGTGCGATTCCGCAGAAACATTGACTCATTTTATAGTGCGGATTCATTTGATTCTTTTTATCGCTCGTCCTGATTGTGCAACGGATGATCGACAAAGATCCAGTTATTATCTTAAATTGCATTACGCACGGGTGATTTGAATTTGAAAGATCGGACTTCTCCATCGAGGGTGTCAAAGAGACCCGGACTATTTCGCAACGTCACGTATTTCCGTTTTACCGTCGAATCGAACGATCGTTTTTACGTCCATTTGACCATGATTCTTTCGCACGGTCGTGATGCACAAACGCGTTGCGCACGCGCCGTCCGTAAGATACGGTACGTATGACGTTAGATAAACGTAATTTCAGGCTTGAGAAGGTGTCGTGGCGTTAAAAAACGTTTGCAACGAGTGGCAAGGATCGCATAAAGAACTATAGCTCCCGCGTGCCGTTCGGTTACCGAACGAGCCTCTCGGAATGGCCGGGCTCTATAAAGGATGGGGACATCGTTCCTGCGCTCGGGTGTAGTGTGTAAAGCGTAAGTCTCGCTTCGGGTGGTGCCTCGTTAAAAGAGAGCAGCGCTATGGCGCTTATATCTGGCGGTTGTAACACGAAACCACCGATACACGGACGTTTCCGGAAACGTACGGGAGAAAGAGACTATCTCGCGTTATCGCGCTGGCAAAATGTACGCCACGACTCCCCGAGATACGAGCCTCGCTCCGGGTGCCGATGGCGCTCGCTTAACAACGAGGTCGCTACGGTTATTCTCGGTTTGTAACAGGAAATCTGTCATTAATTTCAGAAGTTACGCGTGTAACCACATTGAATCGCCGGGAGTCACAAGGCGGCCGTGACAGCGTCGCGCCTTCCGAACGAGTTGTCTTGCGTTAGCCGCAAATAGTATAAAATATATCGCGCAGATAGAGCCCGGCGCTTCGTACGCCGCGACAATAACTTTACATTTGCTGTACGCGAGGCGCTCGCCGAGCGTAACTTCGCCAGTTCGTATCACGGCATTAGATTGTGCTCATTCTTATCAAATTTTACCGGAGACGGGAGGGTATTAAATTTGCAGTATTGCGATAAATTGCTATATCTTATCCCTAGCTCGCTACATTCTGATCCAGGGCATCGTTAAATGTTTTTCAGTTTTCCAGTTTTGGTATACTGTTTTTTTTTTTTCCTTAAGACTCCGGAATAGTCGCTATGACTCCGTAATCTTAAAATATCAGATGTCTGTTACAACAAATCAGCATTATTCTTTTTTAAATTACATTTGCAAAACCAGCGTGTGTGTGTGCCGAATAAACTAATCCTCCCATATTTTCAACGTTTGAATAATTTTTTCTAACAACTTTATCATTTATCCGACGTATAATCCGCTAAAATGCACGAACAGACGGTTGAAAGTGGAAGTGTTAATTGCACGCTTGTTACTCGCGTTGTAAATTATTTACCATTAGCGGAGACTAACGAGCCGTTGCTATCTGAAAACGAAGTCATCTTCCTGACACGATCTCTCGCAGATTGAGATCAATCCGGAATGAATTCTCTTCGTTAGTGGGTTAACGATTGAGCGGCCGCTCGTATCTTCGGCGGACTGGTTCGACCGCGGCGTGAGAGAAGGAGAAAACTGGGAACGCGAGTGACGAGAACACGAATTCGTCGGTATAAATATGCGAAGAGCTATCTAGCATTCAGCGCGGCTGCACCGGACAGTGCCGCGTGAAGTACCAGTCTCGCACCAGGTGGTGGCGCACCACGAGAATAGCGCGGCGCTTATGTCTTCCTCTGGTAATCAGCTGGTACCTCCCGCCGGTCGAAGCCTCGTCAAGTTATGACGCGGTGCACCTGCCACGGGAGAGCCATCGCGCCGTCAGCTTGATGGTGCCGCTTCGCTGCAATGACGCCATCTTACGATCGGTCATCGGCAATTTATTTATTAATGAGCTCGGCTCCGCGACGTGGGTAGTACACCACACTGAAAAGTCTCTCTCTCTCTCTCCTCCTTTCTTTCTCTATCTATCTTTTAACCTCCGTTCATTGTCTTCCTCGTCGCCCGAACTAATTAAACGGCGGGATAGAGCGAGTCACGATGCGATGTGCAGTCATGGCGCCGTGTTTGTTCTTGCGACAATACGATAGACTTTTTGCGGCCGCTCGCGTTGTCATGCCCGTGCGATCCAACGAACCGCTCAAAGATAAGCGCGACCGAATGAATATTCTCGCCCGACGACGGAACGGGGAAATCACTCAATTATCTCGGCCGTTATCTTCGCGTTTGGGCCGTGGAAAGAAGAAAAGACGACTCGTTCCGGGAGCTCAGCTCGCCCGAACGATCGCGTTTTCCCTCTCGCGCTCGCCGCTTTCTGGAAACCGGGCGGGATCGATTATCCAATTACCCGCGAGCCTCCACTTATACTCCCCGGTCTAAGTAACGTCTACGCGCGGACGCTTTTTCGCCGAAGGCTGTGCCGCGCACGCACGGCGCCGTTGCGCTGCCATGCGCCGGCCGTTGCATGCGTGTAAGTCACCGTGTAATTTATCACCACGCCCAGCGAGATCTTAATACGAATCACTTATCGGTTACCGCGCGATATACGCGCTCCCGAGCGGAGTGCCTGTGTGCGTATGTACGTACGTAGACACGTTCGAGGACTAATAACCTGAGAGAAGCAATTAAGGAGAAGCCAATGGACGAAGGCCGATGGAACTCTCGCGCCGTTTGCTCCCTTTTTTCACCCACGGTCTCCGTCCCCCTTTCCGTGGCGACCCATCGACGCCCATATCCCGGCATGCACTGTTTCCTGTGCCGGCCGTCGCCATCCTCTCTCTCCCCCCTCTCGCGAGACGCAGAAAATCAGCCGATGGGATAAAGCGTATAGCAATTTAGAAAACCATCGAACCCGCCGGTTTAATGCGGCGCTACTGCGCTGTAACGAGGCACCTGCGTCGGCTCGTTATCACTGGATAATACCACGTTTTCTGAACCGCGCGGACCCGCGCGCGCGCACAAAGAGAAAGAGCGAGCCGGCCTCTCTTTTCTCTCTTTCCCGCTTCTTTTTCTCGTCGGCGCGAGCAAATTACCGGTAGTCTTAATCGAACGTCCATTCGACGTCGTTCCCGATGTCGTAAATCCACGGGCATTTTTTCCCGACTTTCGCCAGATTGATCGCGCCGTCGCGCTTGTCGCGTCGTTGTACCCCTTTTGCCCGCGTTTATCGTCGCGCAGAAATACCGTCGGACGCGAACCTGAAACGCGAAATATCTCGGGTCAGGTCGGCGAGTTATTTCGAATCGTGACATTTCGTAACGACGATCGCTTTTCTCGTCGAATAACGATTCAAAAATAACTGTCACTGTTGCGTGTGTAAGGTGGAGAAAGGTAAAGAAAGGAGGAGGACAAAATAAAAATGTCTGGGTAGAATACTGGAGAGAAATGATGAGTGTTCTAAGAGAACACCGAACCGATAATTTTTGCTTATTTCAGCGATTTTGTTTTAATTCCGCCGCATAAGATCTCCGTTTCCCAATATCTTCGGACTGCGTTTTATACTTTTCTCGTTTACATTCTAACGTGTGATTTTGAATTTCTCAGGACGACTCATTTTAAGTAATCTTCTTTTCAGTCCTAATAGAGTCAACCTTAAATCCCATATTTGTTATTTTTTGTTCGATTAAAGAGTGATATAAAATGATATCTATTTCCTATAGAAATGTCAAATATAATTATATATTCTTTTAAGTGTCGCTAACATATGCCAAACAGTCATTGTATTAATTGTTTGCCGAACTTGATATAATTCTTTTTAATAATTATAATAATCTCTCTATAGTTTTAAAGTTTCGGGAAAAACCGTCTTTTCTCAATTTCTTCGATTTTCGTTCCAAAGGCGCAAGAATTCTTTAAGGAGAATTCACGTGCGTTCAGTTGGAAACTGCCATATTTCCTTTTTTCCGTAAAGAAGTTATATAAAAAGAAAAAGAAGTTCCACGGAAAAATGGAGAAGAGATGGTTTTTTTTCGAAACTTTAAAACTATAATTAATTAGTATATAATTAATTGCGAACTACGTGGAAATATGACTTCTCTTAGCTATTCGAACTATTTGTTTAATCGCGGATGCGACACGACGTGACGGTACAAAGGTATCAACACACGAGTGAAGAAGCGGTTAACACGCCGAAGTTATACGGCGAACGTGCTCGCGAAAGTGAGAGTGAGAGAGACTACGATTCCGTCGTTACTTTTACCGCGCGCTTGCCTTGTTACTCGTATCGTCTCGCCGTGCGGCGGTACACAAACGCACAAACGTATATTACGCAGTCGCGATAACTGTACCGAGACAATAAGCCCGCGGGGAGTCGAGACGTGCTCTTATACGTCTTAATGCGCCCTCATTGTTAGCCGTTACATATCGTCGTCATGTATAGCGACGACTGTGGCGGCGGCGGTGGCGATGCAACGGGAACTGAAATCAGATCGACAGGAGTAGAGGAAGGTTCTCCGTACCCCGCGGTGGTTACGGATCAGTGATTTAACTGGGAAACAGATGGGATCTGAGGCACATTGTCTCTTCCTTCACAGATCGCGCGATACAACGCGCGCGAGCGCGTCTATTTTCTCTTCTCGGGCGTGGAAACGCGAGGTAGTACGATCGCCCTTCGGCCGTCTTTGTATCGCACGGGGAATGTAACTCTTCGGAACGAAATCTCAACCACGTGCGAAGAACGCGCAAAAGGGCGATGTAACAGCTGCCACAGAGATGAGATATAATTGAATCCCGACGTCCCATAGAGTTGAGAGACATCGAGGCGATAATGCGAAACGAGAATCTTTAGTGTTGGAAATCGTTCTCTAAAGCGCAGTCAGTATATTATTTCTCTACGTATTATAAGAAGCGGTCAATAATGTAAGTATAGCGTGTCGCAAATTACGAAAATTTCACTGCAAATGTCCGTTAATAGCAGCAGCTTTCCCTCGCTTTCAGCTGTGCGATACTTATTTATTCGCCGAAAAATGAATCATCCGACGCGTATCACAGCGAAATTCGCGACGATTCGGCAATCACAACGGTCGCGAGATCATTACACCGTTCGTCAAAGTAACAATCGAGATATTCATTGAAACCGGTGCCACGTGTATAGATTACAAATTACAACATATAGCCGGGCTAATTATACGGAAGCGGACGTCGAGTCAACCGTTGCCGGCCACTGACAAGGATACGCGGCAATTTGCGGGGCAATCCCGTTCTAGCGACTAGCGTGCGCGCTTTCCTCGCGTTCAACACAGATCGGCGTGTTTGAAAGTGCGCGCACCGGTAATGCGTCCGCGAAAGAGATCGGCCTGTACGCATAATACGACGCGTTTTCACGCACGTAGGGTACGTACACACGTACGTGCGCTCATACGGAGGGACCACACACCGGTAGCGTTCAATTTATATTTTGGGCGGAGTTACGTTATTTATCGCTGCCGGCCTTCGTGCCTTCGACTGCCATTCCGCGTGCCGCCTTCGATGTAAATGGGACGAACCGCCCTCTCCTCCGAGCGCCAGCGCGAGTATGCACCTTAAAGCGTGTATCGATGCAGGTCCATCTGTCGGTCTCTCGCGCGCGCAATATTCCCCTACTCGTTGTCGTCGTCGCCCCCTCTCCCGCGGGTTCCGCCATGCCGACGACGGCGGTACCTCGTCTCCTTTTTCCGGAGCGCACTCTTTGACCCCGCGAGACGCTTTAACGAGCACCGTGCGCGCGCTTACGATCGCGAGGACGTAAATTCGGAGCTTTGCGAGCGCCGCTTCCGCAACTCTCGCCGCTCGTGCTAATTGACTCGCAGGGATCACCCACGTTCGGACCCGTTAGGCCCCTCGTCAGCCTTTTACCGCTTTCGTAAATAAGCTGCGAATGGGATATACCGCCTCATAACCGTGGCGATCAGCTGACTCAATTAATGCGGGAACGCTTTTGCGACCGTTCTCGTCGGTGGATCGGCCTTGCTACATACTGAGAGTAGCGGAGGAAGGAGGTAGGTTGCTTGTACGTGGCTCTTTCAAACGCCAAATGATATTATAATGTATTAACTGCTGAGTATGCGCGAGAGGAAGTTTCCACCGCTGATGGTCGGCTCGTGATAACGTTCGACCTCGTCGACGAATGTCGTTCTTTGAGAGATCCCTTTGCGAAGAATCGCGTCGACAGTAAAGTCGCGTGGGTGAGAAGTCAGTGCGGTGAAAGCGAGCGATGATATAATCGATTTATCCCGTGTGACGTGGGCTCCGGAGCAGTGGGGTCTCGTTTCCGATGATAATCCGGTAAAACGTACGCCACCGATGAGATTAAGTATTCACGCTCGACTCGATTCCCCGCTTTCCTGGCGCGCGAAAGATTAACGATGCCCCGGCTCTCCTCCGCACATCCTCGGACACTTGTATGAAATAAAGATTATCTCCATTACGCGAGGACGGGTAATGATGTTTTCGACTACTTGACAATCTCCTCGGATGCAATATCCAATATCCTTTCGGTTAAAATAGAAAGCTGCCAGAATGTTATCATTTTAATTGTCGGAAGATTGGGAGAAGAGCAAACATTTGGATTTTGCATTTCGCAATGTTATTTGAGAAAGTTACGGTTTGCTGCACGCATTTCGCGAATTTCACATCATGCGGTAAAAAATGTGCTGAATCTAAAATTATCCACTCCAATTTTTGTGTTAACACAAGGTGAATACGTTGAAAAGTAATGTAAATATTATATAAAAAGTCAATACAAAATTAATACGTTAACGGACACTGAAGTGTGAAGTGTTATTTCAACACTTACTCATGTTGAATCGGCAACACAAAATGTTGAAAAGACATAAATACTATATGTTAAATCAACACGGATATATTAAAAATTTAACTCAAAACTTGATTCAGCGAATAACGAGCGACGCGTCTCGACAGCGGAGTACAAAGAGCGCTGCTATTCGATGATTCACAAACTCCTTGATCATAAGTTAAACGCGCGTAATCTCTCTCGTTCGCGCTCAGCTACCGTCGATTATAAATGAAAATCCGGTGACGCGCACAGGTGTCCAAAGGACACTACGACGGGTAGGGGGAGTAACAGGCGGGCGATGCGAGTGTGAAGAAGCGCGGCTAACGCGCAGGTACGCACGCGACTCATGAAGCGCAGGAGATATTAATAACCCGTTCGACACTCGCGGTCCGTTTTTTCGATTCGGTCTCAGAGATTCGGCCGCTCGTGCCTAGGCGCAGCGCGAGTGTGTTATAACGAATCCACCGAGGGGCTCCCACAGATGTGCGTCCTCCACGTGGATGACACACGGCGGCCTGTAGGAACGCGGAGAAAAAGAAGAACGGAACGTGAGAGAGAAGAGAAACGGTGAAGAGGAACGCAAGGAGGACGAGGGGAACAGCGGGCGCTGCCACTCAGCGGCCCATAAACTGTATGAAATATTAATAATGGCGCCGCTCTCTCTCTCTCTCACTCTCTCTCTCTCTCCCGTCGGGTGGACTCCGCCGCCGCACTCTGTGACGATGCGAGAGAGAGAGAGAAGGACGGGTCCCGCGGGACCGTCGGTTCGTTAACCTCGGGGGCCCCCCGAGCGAATTTCTCGCGATTTTTCGCCCCGGGCTCTTTCCCTCCGCGATCTTTAACGAACCATCGGCGCACCGTCGACGGTGGTAATCGTCGGACACCTCCGTTGTCGTTTAATTGATTTAACTGGCTTGTCACGCACCGCCGCATCCGACGTATTGCGTGTGCCCGATCGCATCCGGGAAATGGGCGTCCACACGGACAAATTTCAGAGATTTCAGATAAGTTTCGTTCTCTTTCCGACAGGAGATAAAGTTACGTCACTCTCCGGATATTTTCCCGTATATGATCCTTTGACTTCTCTCTAGGTTGAATTATTTAATTAACGATTTTGCGAAAATCGTAAAGACCCGGCGGTGGCTGAACATTTAAATCTCACGTATTAATTAGTATACTTCCGAAATTGTCTTTTTTATTCGGTACGGCGAAATTTAATTATCTGAGAATATTTGTCGAGCGCGGTGCCCCCTGTCTTCGCTTCGGTTTCAAGCCATAAAACCCGAGAACGTGGAAACGCTCTCGAATTATAATATTAATTACATTCCACGATCTGTAGGAGCATGTATAATTTTAATAGACCGGCCGGATGAAGAGGGAGAATAATTTTAAATAGGAAATTAAGAGAGCTTTGTTGTTGGTTACCGCGAGAGATTTATAGTTGGACAGGTCTCAAGTATTATTCGTGGTAGCAGGTGCTCTCGGGTTTATCGTGCTTCGACCGCTGACCGCGTCACAATGAAAGACAATAGACCGTACACATCGTGACAGCTCAACCGCCCTCGACGTTCATAGTTCGATCTTGGGTGGGTTCGACGTGCACGAGATCGCGGAACACCTGCCGCACGTACGTTTATTAAGCGATCGGTCGTTGGTTCGCCCTGGCGATTGTAAAACGAAAAGTAACACGGTCTTCTTCACTTATACATTAGCAAAAAGTAATGCGAGAGAAAGAAAGAGAAACGATCGTCAGATCGATAACATGTGGAGATATTCCTCATCGGGTTTTGATAGATTTTGGATATTTTGCACAGCAGCTAAAACTAAGAAACATCTTCTTTATATTTGTATTATTCGGAAACCCGATTTTATTTCAAACTTTGAAAACCGCAATAACAATCCGAAGACATTTGAAAGATCTAAGAGGGACGCACTCACACGGGAACAAATCATATAGATTATCCCGTTATCGTATCGGTAGAAAACGTAACGTGGAAAAGACGTAGGACGCTGATGAATACTTGATGTTGCTTATCTGTAAAATATATTTGATCGAGGCTGCTTTCAGGCCGATTATCTCGTACGTTCGGCCGTCGACGGATCGCCGCCGCGGAAAACGATCCTTATCGCGTAGTGATACTCGATCGTTAAAGAAGCGTTCCGAGTGGCTGATTGCTCATGACGAGGTAGAGAAGGTGGGCTCGATTAACCCCGGGTAATTAGCGTCACGAGGCGAGCGAGGCGTCCCCCCGGCCACGTAGACCGGCTTCTCCCACAGGTGTAGGTACCTTAAACGGCTATTTACGCTCACATTGTCGTAATTATTTCGTAAGGACGACCGTAAAGCCGGCTACGTTATTACAGCGCCGCGCGAGACGCGCCCTCCACCCCGTCCGCCTCCGTCTTATCCTTCTCTTCGCAGGGACTAACGTCGTCGCCCGTGCGCGCCCTACCGATTCTCCCCGGGCAGGTGAATATTATGCATAATGAATCGTCCACCTCGGCTCGCTTACCTGGAAACCCGAGGCGTGCCGAGTTGGTCTCGCGGCGAAAGAAAGGGCGGCTGACGGACGACGAGTCGAGATCGAAACCGTCGATCTCTCTTTCTGGATCTACCCATCTCTCTCCGATCGGCTCCGTCGTGAGATCGTTACGGCGATGATATTTACAGACACATTAATAATTACTATCGACGCGTTAATACAAACTCGTGGCTCCTCGAGGCTGTCGCTTGTCACGTCCGAGACGCCGAGAATCGACGGGTTAACGAGCGCGCGCGTCGCGATTGATCGGCAACGGTGCGCAGGTGGCACACGAGAAGGCCCTGTCGCGCCGGTCTCTCGTCTCAATCTTAATCTCGCCTTCATCTCCCTCGTGCTCTCGCGGATTCGGTGCGATTTCACCCGGGCAATCTCGTTGAATTAACGGCGTCGTTCGGCCGAACAGCGCGCAATTTAAGTAAATCCTCGGGGAAAGAAATAGCGCGACGGCCGATATCTCGTCCGGAGCATCGCGCGGTAGGCGCGTCATCCGGCGTCGAAGGCGTCGTCCGGTTTGAATCGGGACGATATCCCGATCTGTTATCGGGAGCGAGAAGAACGTTCGATGCGCGGCAACACGGCTGATAAGGGATACATTTTTGCGCGATCGAATCGGCCGATAAGGAGGGGCGCCGGTACGCGGAAATACGATCGCCGGTTGGTTTACGAAACGATCGATCGGCCGATCGCTCGCCGTATACACCGGCGAGGCGGACTTAACGAGGAAGAGTTAGCGAACGCCGCGTGCGCCGGTAAAAATCGCCCCGTGACTTTTTAATTGCCTCCGCACGCGGGGTGTGTCGGCGAAGGAGAGGGGAAGAGAGAGATCTGCACCGACTGATTAAGGAATTAAACGCGGCCGCGGAGATGCTGCTGCGCTAATACGTAATTAATCTGCTTTACGCGCGTCCTCCGCAACGCGAGGTCTATATTTAACGTTCGGGTCGTTATTTGCGCTACGTTCGCCTTGCGGAATCCGAAGCTGTTCCCAGCACGACATTACGTGCGACGATAAGATTAATTAAAGGACGCGAGGCTCTTGAGCGAATATAAAAATTTCTCGATATGTGCTGCGTGTACAGGATGTTTCATGGCATGCGGGCATATTTCAGAAATAAACTCACGGCACGAAAATGACGCAAAATGTTTACGTAAATATTCATGCTATCTGACCTTGTCTTCGAGTTACAGGTGTTTTCGTGTTTCACTAATTTGTTCGTAATAATCGTTACAAACTGAACTGGCGTAGCGTCTTTATACATTACTGTTTTTAAGAGACGTGTTCAAAGTGATCACACTTTGTGCTTGAAGATAAGCTTTTAAATGTCTTGATCTCCTAATACGTTTGAATATTCCGGATGTTATTCTGATTCGCTGACAACCTTCTTCGTACTTTCTACCCTTCTGGTAAATGAATCGTGAATTCTTAAAGGATAACCTGAATTAAAAATACACCTAAATCGAGACTTTTGACAGGTATTAGCCCGAATTAGTGACTTTCTATTTAAGCAGTAGAATGCATTCGTTCATACGTATCATGCAATGAAAAGATCGAACGTCCTATGTATTTTTCTCTCTCTCTCTCTCTCTCTCTTCTTCTCTGGAGGCGGAACGAATTTTTCATTAGCGGATGCTGTAAAAGCAGCAATCCGTCCTTTTTTGCGCCGAGAGGATACTTCCTGGAGCCGTGCCGCGAGAAGTTTCGTCCCTCGCGCTCCGCCGGCGCAAAATTTCTGATGTTTTGCCGGTTTCTTCGTACACGATTTACGCACTCCTGTCGGGCGTAAATAATAATCAACCCTCCCTCTTGCTTGCGTCCCCCGCCGTCCCGCTCGGCGAAAGCACTAAACCCCATCTCGCTGATATTTCCCCCCCACCTCGCTTCCCCGGGCTGCCTGGCCGGCGTTATCCTCAATTACAAGTGGCCGCTTCGTTTCGGTAACGAGCGCTCCGCGCTACCGACCAACCGATTCCTCTCTCTTTCGCGTGCAATTTTTTTGCTAGCTCGTCCCGCGTTTTTGCCTGATGCTCCTGTTGGCGCGTTGGCAGTTCTCTGCTAACGCTCTCGAGCCGGCTCGGGCACATAAATCCCGCGCACTTGGTCGGATTAATGTCGAGATATCAACGATGAGTAAATCAACCTCAGATAAATTGGCCGGGGAGATTGTTTCGGGGAAATTCGCCGCGCGAGTGTGAGAACGCGCGACAATTGAGGCAATTTTCTTATTATTAAAAGATTTGTGTAGCGCGAGGCTTTAATAATATGCGGGAAATTACGTTGCAAAGCGTGATTGCCTCGGACACTTTGAGCAAAAAGGTGCGGAATGAGTCTTCGCTTCGTGTAAAGATTCATTCTGCACCTTTGCTTTTACTGTGACGGACAGTATATAGAAAATTCGTTAAAGAAATTATAAAATCGATAAAACGAATATAAAAATGTGTAAAAATAACAGTAATTCTTTTCTATTTAAATTATATGTACGTTATATAATTTTATTATTTCTGCTGCGTTATGCTTGGCAATTAATTCTCCATTTGATTATCTAATGCATAATTCCCATTAAAATTTACGAATTCACTGATTCGGATGGATTGAACTCTTCAGACATTATCATAAAATCCGGTTTACCAGAATAATCTGTACATTTATGATGATCGAGAAATAATTATTTCAGCTAATTTCGGATAATAAATTACCCGGACATTTATAGTCCCCAGTATAAGTTTCCTTTTAAGACCGACAACCGTGAGAAGAAGCACGTAGCGAAAATTCACCGGGATCGAATATTAGGAAACGTTATCGCCGGCATGTTCATTAAAGGAAGCTGCGAATTGCGACACACCCACGGCGATTAACGCGGCTAATCTCGCGTGGCCGATTCGCGGTTAAAGTTTCATCCTGCCTGAACTAATTGCCGATGCTGATGCTGCATTCTTGCCGCGGCGAAACGTATCTAATTTTGCGATTGGTGCTGCGGCGCCCGTAATAGAGCACGCCTAGTTCGTACGATTAGAGATTTCAAATCTATTAAAGGGATTGCGCGACGCCGCTCGTATCTCACAATCTCGGTGGAACGAGCGTTTCCTGATCGTTCCGGATTATCCTTTGATTATTTCAATCTATGTTACGTACGTGGATATCGTCGAAATGTTATTGAGATTCTAAATGCGCTCCCTATTTCGAGCACACGGCTTCTACGACGCACTGTGTTTGAAGGATTTCAAAATCTAATTAAGACAATATTCATCCGTAAAATTTATAAGATATATGTATCGAATATTTTGCAAAACTACACTTGTGTGTGTAAAATGGAGGTACTCGTGATATAATAAATAGTATGTAGCAAATTAAACCGGCAATTAATATTCAGAATTAGGTGAATATTTTATGCAAAAAATTATATTACGTTATTACGTAAACGGTAGCTGTTTGTTTGTTGCTGAAATAACGATAGTAACTTTGCGCATAAAACGTGTTATTTATAATCACCGTGCGATTTTCATATTACGAAACATCTTGCATTTATGAAAGTTATAACGTGTAACACTTTTATGCATTGGAAAAAAGTTGCTATATTCAAGTAAATATTTACCAACGAGTATTGTAGTAATTTATTTTATTTGAATTAAGCAAATATTATTTGAATGTAGCACGCTGAAAAAGAAAGTGCTACATTCAAGTAATATTTACTTAATCCAAATGAAATAAATTACCACAATACTCTTTAGTAAATATTTACTTGAACATAGCAATTTGTTTTCAACGTGGTATTCCAGAAATACCATAAAAATTATTCAATATAATCGGAAATAATCAAGCTGATACCTCGAGAGTTAAAAATACGCATTGAAAATAATATGTAAGGAATTATCATTGAAAGATTTACCGTCTCTTATACACGAGATAATAATACGAATTTGTATCGACTGAACGATCATTCCACCGGGATCAACGTGACATTTAGCGATCAGCGCGATTGGATCGCACACAAAGGTCGATCTACGGATCTGACCCCGGGCGTTCGTCGCAACGAGCGGTCCTCGTGTAGGAGGTACCGAGCTTCCAAGCGATACCGCCGGCACCGACTTACCACCAGCGGCGATCTCTGAGTGCGTGCTCGGCACCGTGTTGCTACCAGGTGCAGGACGGCGATCGGCGCTTTCTTAACGAATCACAAATTTATTTGCACGGCGCGCATAAATCCCCCGTCCGAACCGCTCGCGCGCCGCCGAGGCCCATCGGGTATTAAGTTCTAATTAACGCGTGGGTTACTTTATAGGCACGTCTCGCGGCGAACTATGATAAAGTTGTGGATAGGTCGCTAATTATACGGACGGCTTAGTGGAACGCGAGTTTTAACGTGCGCAACCTACCGGCGGAATTAATGAAGTCACCGATTCAGCCGGAAAAGCTCGTTAATAAAGTCGATCGGAAACATTATATCCCGGCGAGTTTTGCGGCCTCGCTACTCTCTTAATTCGCCTCATCGACGTCCTTTTTCGTTCGTCGCAATTAGTCGCGCGTACACGCTCGCTATCGCCGCGTTATCTCAACTTGTCACCAGCGGTAAGATAAACTTTTGTTTATTACAGCGCACTCGAGCCTGTATTTTCCTGGTATATTTGCAGCTAATTTTATTCCGACGTATTTGTTTTTCCCGTTTGTTTGATTCATTGTTACCGATCTTCTTATGCCTTCCCCGCAACCTCCGGAGAGGCAACTTTCTCCCTCTCCCCCTTTTGCCGTCGGTCTGAAGCGGAGCGGCTCTCAGACCGGACTAGCCGGTCTCACTCCACGCAATTCGGCTTCTAAAATAAGCCTACCGCTGAATAACTCTCTTCCTCGTCGTACGGTATCAGGTGCGTACGCAGTGCGTCATCTCGATAGGATCTCGCGTCTTGTATACGCATCGCGATTCGACACGACGGCTGAACATTCCGCCCACTTCCCGTCGTGCTCGTCGAGTTCGCGAGACACTCGTCGAATTTTGTCTCGTCGTCCGCTTGCATTCCGTCGTCGCTCGCGCTCCGAGATCCGTCCTAGCGATTGCCACTGCCGCACGCACCGAAACATTTCGAGCCGACAGCCGCGTGTAACGAGGATCATCGACCGAGATAATGTTAAAGATGGAGCGGCGATGGAGAAATTGTCGCGTTTAACAAGCAGACTCGAGACTGAAGATAAGTGAAGAACGCTGACAATCGAATCACGTTATGAAGCAGAGAAACGTGTAACGTGAACGTAAATCGATTCAGGTTCAGGAATACAAAATGCAACTTCATCACATCAGATGTGTGGGATGAGCGTGAAATATATTGGATTAATCGACAAGTTCGGTTAAAGTTTTTGTCCTTTTCGACGCAACAAAGCTATGTTTTGCGTTAAATAAGGGGCAAATTGATGAACATGAACATGTTAATGGAGAGCAATAGAGGCAGACAAACGACGCGCTAATCCGCGTAAATCCAACTCGATCTATGTAGCACATCGACGAACGAAAATTGAATCGACCAGTCATCCATCATCATGGATTGGTTGTCGCGACTCGGGGTTTGAAGTGGAAAGCATTCCTCTTTAGGCGACTCGCCGGCCCTCCGGGCATAGAAAACCTCGGCGATAGTAATTTAGGGTGTTTCTCGTAATGGGAGAGCTAGCTCTCACAATGGATACGGTCTGCGCGTATAGAAATCGTTAATGACATAATAATTAGGATACGAACGTTACGAGCAGCTATCGATGCAAATACTTTCATCAGAATTCACGGCATTTCCGAGCGGTGATTCATCAAACAATTTTCACCCCATAATCTGATATATAACTGTTCTGTGAAATTATTTATAATATCTAGTATCCTCAGCTGTTATTAACTATCTCAACAGCGTATTCTAAAAATTAATTAGAATCGAAAGTTTTAATAGAAAAATTTCCCGCTCTCCCTCTCTCTCAACATTAAAAATCAACTAATATGCATGGTAAGGAAAAGATATCGAGATTTCAAATATCTCGAAAAATATAAATTTTGTGGAAAGCTGTTTCAGATAAAAGTTCTAAGTTGGCTTAGTTGGCTGGACAATTGCTGATCTTGCTTTCGTCGGCTGGATCATTCTCCGATCTTGCCTTCGTTGGCTGAATCATCTTCCGATCTTGCCTTCGTGGGCTGCACATCTTACCATAAAAAACTCAATAACTTCGAAACAGCTTACTTAAGTGGATAAAATTATAGTGCTTTGAAAAGATCTGAAGGAGGGCTATAAGAATGTGCAATGAAAAATAGGGAGTTTCATTAAAGAAATTCAAAGTCACTTTGTCCTGACCTTGGCGACGCCACTCAAGGACAAACTGATAAGATCAGTAAATAAACTTTTTCAAACTCTATAACTTTTATCTGAAACAGTTTTCTATAAAACATATTTTTCGAGATATTTCGAGGCACCTTCATTTTCTCCTCACTCCGTATGTTACAAATTTAATTTCAACTTTATATTTCACACATATGATGCATTATCACCTTCATCGCAAAATAATCAATTTTTCGTTAGGATGAAATCTGCCTTTCGTATCGAAAATGAAGTTTTTCACGCGAGTCGCCACGATTCAGTTTATTCGGTGCCCTCTGGGTGAGGAAAACGTCACTCGCCGGGAACGCCGTCTCGACAATGCGCGTTTTTATCCGGCCGATTATGTTAATCCCGAAAAACGATTGCGCTCGTAAATCTCCGATTGAGAAAAACGACGAGTTCGGGCGTCGACGACGACGTTCGTTTGCGTGGACACCGTAAGTAATCGACGCACGTGGACTCGCGCGGCATACGCGTAACTCACCACGCCCCCTTTTTATACAAAATTACTCCCGATAAATCACGCGGTGCTTAGGACATGCGTTCACACGCGCGCCTTTAACGGCTTATTTGGCAACGATCCGAACGCCGCTGGCCGGATGAGATATTAGTGTGACTCTATCATTATCGTACCTTTATCACCGCGTAACGAGACGACGTCTCTACTAGCCGCGGAATATATCGTCGCGCGTGTGATCGATTATCTCGAACGGGGGTCGGTCCTCTCGCGTAATGAGAGAGAGAGAGGAAGATACCGACTGACACGATCGACGACGATCGCTTAACGTCTATTCGCGCGTAGTCGCGTCACGAAATGAGCGATCAAAAAGCGTCGTTGGCAGGCCGCACGACGGTTTTCGTCTTATCTCCGTATATTCCATTACGCGAACGAGACGACGGGCGGAAAGCCGCTTTAATGGCGGTTATCAGATTCAAAACCAATATCCTACGCGAGGATAAGCCGGCCGGCCGGCCGGCCGGCTGAATGATGTGGGCAGATAATCACGCGATGCGGAGGTATTCTCGACGCCACACGTCTCTCAATCGCCACATACGTCTCCCTGCTGGATATGTACATTTTCTGCACACGTATTATGCGTGTAACGCGCGTACGTGCGCGAGGGAGAAGAAATCCTCTCCTCTCTCTTGCGATGCCGATCTTCCCAGCTGCCGTGCCGATCAAAACTTTCGATATCGATTGGATGTAATGACGCGCTCGTAACTATTGGATACTGCGGCGAACCGCAGGGTATATCGCTGCCGGACCTAAAAGGCAACGCGCGCGCACGCATGGAAGTCGCGACCGCGATGAGTGGGAGAAGGATTGGCAGCGCCCGGTGAGAAGCCGAGGCGATCGCCACTTACGTCGAGCTTTCGCGCGCGCGCACCGATTATTTCCTCTTTTCTCCTTTTCTCCTTCGTATCGGCCGATCAGCTGCAAATTACTTTTCGATCTGTTTACCGCCGCATCTGGAGCGCGACGGCGAATACTTTGTAAGCTTTTTATCGCGCGCTTCGACAAAATTCGGACCGGGGAAGTAATTGCTCGGACAATTGATTGAACAAACAAATTAACGCGAAACCGGATATGTGAAACGATCGATGGAGGAGTTGATTGCTGGTTGGACATGCGCTTTATGTGCGCGCGCGTAGAAAAAAGTGTAAACGTTATTTTCCTTCAGCTTCTTGAAATCGAGCGATTGAAAAATTTTTAAAGAAAGCATTTACTAAAATTATACGCTCGGGAAATCAAGGAGAGAGAGAGAGAGAGAGAGATATTTCTACGACTCTTTTCGTGTGCCTGACAATGAAAAGTGAACGCTGCGCGTTACCGCGCGAGCCGACGTATCGCGGGGCTCGCCTCGAAATCCAAGTTTCTCGGTAAAAGTTGGCCCGGTCGCGCGCGCGCGGTCCCCTCGTTTATCAAGGAGGATTACGAGCCTACGGCGGGTCGACTCGCACGGGCGGGTTTCGACGGTAATTCAGCGATGGACGAGGGGATCTCCCGGCCGCGCGAGTCTGTCACCGAGAAAAATGTCGCTTATTCTTCGCCGACTGTGATAAACGCGCGCCACCGCCTCCGTCGCCGCGGGCACACGCGCGGACGTCTCCATTTCCTGGTTAACGAACGAGTCGTCCTCCCCTCCCTCGGCCACCGTTGGTCAGCCGGACGACAAATTAATGTCAAAGGCCAGTAATTGGAGAGACGGCGCGCGGACCGAAAGAATGCCGCGTGTCGCCAAGGCGGAAGCTCGTCCTGGGATCCTTGATAATTCGACGCGAGATGTAATCTACGCCCGCTCGCGCGTCATCTTCCATCTTCCGCGCGACGAGGCCCGTCTTCCTTCCACCTTCCGCGATTTCTAGGAAGGTTAGTCGCGTCGCTGTCTTAATCGGATGGTTTATCCGTAGATCTTTCTCCCTCTCACTCCTCCTCGTCTGCCCGCAGCTTATGTGACTTTCACGTATTAATTAGCGGCTTACTCGCGCGCGCGCGTCCGTCTGAAGGTGGCGTTTATAGCGTGGGCAGTAAGTTCATTTGCGCCGTCTCGCGTCCTTACGCGCGAGCAGCCGATCATCTGTTCGCGCATCCCGTGTTGTTTACTTCATTCTTTTTCTTTCGCTCATGTCACCCCACCGTAATTTAATTACACACCCTTCGGGAATATGGTTGTCCTATTATAATTAACAATTATTATAATATTACGTGAGCTCTATAATAATGCGGGCGATTTTGAAGATTTACATCGCAAATTGACGGGCTGTTAATTGAGTTAATTAAATAGAGTCTCCCGACAGTTATCCGAAGTTGATTTGAATATTATCCGTAAGAATAAATAAAGGGGGTTTCCGCGGCGAGTAAAATAATGTTAAGTTTCCATACCGTCGATCCGGTAGAAGACTCACGCGACGGCGGTTCGACTCGGGTATCAAGCTGCGCGCGTTTAAATCCCCCCGAAAGATGATAATTGAATATAAACGTGAAGCGAAAATATAACATGTTAATGAGATGTCTCGAGGAGGCCGCAATAATTAAGGACCCTAGGACAGGCTCGAATGGATCTGCCAATTATCAATCCCCGATAAATGATCCTTTTGACAAGCGGTATTTATTGCAGCATCATCGATAACCACCGCCGCGGCATTAAGCATTGTTATTGCTACCCGTGGCAATTCATTTTCTCTCAGGGCGACGTAATTAATTATCGCGACTCCGATCGTCAACGCGATGCCGCGTATGTGCACACGCGCGCTTGTAAATATGGTTTCTCGCTCGCTACGCACGATCCATCGATCCGCGGAGCGATCGATCAAACGGGAATGCGCGCGCACACGAGGCCGTGTGCGTGCCACGCTCGCTTCTTTCGCCGGCGCGCCGATGGCAGCTGCCTTGTCATCCGCTGACTGGCGACAGAGGGAGAGAAGAGGGGAAAAAAGCCATTTGTATTATCAGCGCTACGTAATTATCCCGACGAGACCGCAAATTGCGCGTATCGATTTTCTTTTTTCGTCGCTTTATCGCCTGCCCGCACGCTCCGAAAGGAAATAGTCGGCCCGTAAACGGTGTCCCGCGCGCGAGCTTTCGCGCGAATATGTATCAGATTACGTTTAACGAGAAAATCGAGTTAATGAGGCCGCGAGCGGGCATGGCGCTGGCGACGGCATGCGCGCGTCGAAGCTCGGCGCGTCGCAAAAATGTTAATGCCACACGCAGCTGTCGATCGCGGAGACGAAAGAAGCGGCCGGCTATCAATAAGATCGTGCCGCGGGGTATTTGAGTAAACGAAGCGCATCGCTCCGACACCGAAGCTGAGGAATCGCGATATCGAGGCGAAATCACTACGTGACGCGGCCCCCGAGAATATTTCATTCCGGCAGGATCGTCGCCGTTAATCGTGGTTATTTGCGTTCTTATCGGTATCTCTCTAATTTGTCAGAACAGGGGAGACTGGGCTAGTTTGCGAATATATTGGAGAAAAATATTATTCTATCGTTAACAGGTTACTTTCTTTCTTTAAGTAATATTTGTTTTCGACAAAGAACATTTTTTCGATATATAAATAATAATAAACGAAATAGCTGGCTTGCTCTCCCCTGCACTCTCTGTGCTCGTTAGCGTGCTTTCTCATCGGTAAATCGCCTCTAAGCGAAATCAACGTCGGTATTTATGCAGACGCAGCGGGAACACGCGCGTTCTTCCCGTGTACACGCGCGGAACGTCATTACCGAAAAACGCAACGGGATTTATTGACGAAGCGACTGTCAAATAACAGAAGATATAACGAGCGGTTCTACCGACCATTTCCTCGGAAGAAAGCGGCGCATTTTCGAAAGGGTCTACCTCGAGGGCTCGCGGCGTTAAATCTGCGAGATCGGCGAGACGGAGCGCAGCTCGGCCGAGACCGGTGAGCTGCATGCGTGACTCTGTTGCGCCTAAAGAAAAACGATGCGTGCGCCAACATGTGCGAGGACTGACACAAATGAGGCTGCGAACATATGGTTGATTCATATGCATATCATTATAGATCGTAGATCTGAGAGCCTCTACGAAACGGCGGCGGCGGCGCTTCGAACTCGCGTCGGTTCACTCGCGCCGTCTCGATGACGAAGACGGTCATTAAATCGAGCACGGAATTTCGAATCATCCTCCTGTGTATCTCGCTTTTCGCTTTACATCACGTTCGGACGCTCGCTCGACGCGCCATTACACGAATACGCGCGGTAAATGCATATCTTATTCCTTTTTTTTTTCCTTCCGTCTTCTCTCGTTTTCCTTTTCTTTCGGTATCCTGTTACTCGAAAAGTATTCCGCCGAGTGAAATAATCGGCCATTTCTCGGAGGAGAGTTATAAAGATACGGAATAACAGGTATATAATCGCGTTATTGATCCGCGCGGGTCCTTTTATTTCTGTCAACTATGAGGGATAAAACGTCGGAGAGGATCGAGAAAGGCGAGCCAAGCCGCGCGGTTCGCGTGCGTTTGATTACCCCCTCGAGCTTCGAGTCAGGTGGTTGTCTACCCGAACCTTGGAAGAAGAGGCTCGGGATTCAAAAGCCGAGGAGCGAGCGGGTATACCCCGGTGCGGTAGACCGCCTTCGGGATCTTCTGGCCCTGAAACCGGAGATTTGTCCGCGCGCGAAGCCGCGATTCCGCGCTACTAGCGTCTCCGTCCGTCAAGGTCGACGGTGATCGATCCAATGTAACTGCTATTTTTAACGAGTCATTTTTTCCGCGTACGCGGGAGACAAGTCGCCCAAGTTTTTCAGGCCTGCTTCGCCAAGGTACGATACACACATGCGCGCGCACACACGAGCGTTATTTCGCGATAAACCGCCGGTTTTATTGAGACGCAACGATTTATGCGGCTTCCTGAATAATTATCATCGTCGTATCACCACACCATCGCAGCCACCGATCCGATAATAACACTTTGTCGGTCGCCATTATTTTCCCGGTATTATTATCGGCCTTACCCTCCCGACATTCCAGCCATCCTAACCAGTATTTGTGCTACATCCGATGCACTAAATGCACGAACGGATGCGATAGTGACGACTGTAATTCACTCCTACAGTCGTTCCTACATATCTCCCCTCCCCTTAATCCGCACCCAATTTAGTTTCAAGATTCTCTTCGCATCGCCTATAATATCGCGCCGTCGAATGTATCATTTCATTTTTTATCGAGTCACCGCGCGACCCGAATGATCGATTTCCGCGGCCGCGTGATACACGTGTCGTAATACACACCAGCACGAGTAAATCCCCCCGAAGAGTAACGATATACAGAATCAATCTCGTCGAATCAATCACCTTCGTTGGCTTGCCGGTTCCGATGAAGGCGACGTTTCGTCAATTCGAAGTGAACGCTACGAATGTATGAAACGCGAAAAATCGAGAATCAATTTTTCATCGAGCCACGCGAGCCAGGCGAAGCGATCTAAAAAAAATATCCGACAAAAGTCGCCTTCAACGCTTTCGTCCCGAATGGTGCACCTATGCGTGCCACCAATGTTCCAAAACACTCGAAAGCTAAATTACGTCATTTGACACGAAATTAACTGAATCATACCTGATATTTCATCAGGAAAAGATTGTTTATATTCAGGGGCGAAAGCTTCTTCGGGGAAACCCTTGTTAAACGGGGTGTTATCTCGTCGAACAACAAATGTTCCTCCGTTTATACGGCGAATATTAGGCGATCCTCGAGAAGTGGCGACCTTCCGGCGAAGCTTCCGCGAGGAAGAGACGGCGGCGCGCCTCGTGGAACGGCGCGGCGAACAATCCGCTCTCTCGTCGGAGGGTCCCGCGATGATGGATGCGCGTTAGCGCGGGAGTGCGCGAAGACAAAGATCCTACGGACTCCCTCCCGGCGTGCGCAACGTGCATTAGTTCGCGTCGCTCCCGCTGTGCGCAAATTAGAGCCGAGAGTGTAGCAGCGCACTGCCGCGCGCGTTTCTCGTGGCGCGGAACGAAGAGGCGGCGGATGGCCGCGGACGGGGAGAAGGCACGAAGGAGATGGCGAGGCGGGAGTGAAGGAGAAGGTGGTACGGAGGCGAACCCGCGATGAACGACCGCAATCAACGCAACACCGCCTCGCGAAAATTGCCTGGAATACACCCGGAATATATTATCCACACGGATGTTCCGCCACGGCGCGGCGTCCTCCTCTGGGTCAAGGGGTCGCCCGGAACGGCCCCGGAGGAAGAGAAGCGTGCCCGTGAAGAGCCGCACGATCGCGCGGGACCACCCCGAACCGTCTCTGCGATGCTTCTCCCCTTCCTCGTCCTTGCGAAATCTACCACGCGGGAAAAACGTTGCTGGTGGAACCGAATTTTCCGCTGTCCGGAGAAAAACTCGACCGTAGCAACAGGAAGATTCTTGTGAAAGGTTTTTGCTCGGTCAGTTGCGTTCTAACCAAGTTAAGTTTCAGTGCGGTTGAGTGTTCACAGTCGCGGTAACAGAGGTATTTCTTGTCACCGAGTTTTCGTCTGGTCCCGGAGTACATGTTCAAAGTGTCCGAAGAGAGCGAGCGGACATCTCGTTCTTCACTTTATTCGCCAAACGCGAGAGTTGTCCGTTCAACACCGTTCACTGCCGCGCTTTAGCCGAGCGTTGAAGTAATTAATTTCCATAAATTGCTTCGAGGCTCAGTTGAAATTTCACTAACCAGGCGTACGGGCGAGTAAACGCGACTTACGATGAATACACATCCGTTAGCTCGTCTCATTGCCTCGCTGTTGGCCGAGTATTTAATTAATTTATCGTACGCAATCGGTTACGTCTCATGCGTAAATTAATGAGACACGACGGTGCAGCAGCCACTGGTGATCCCTACGGCGGTTAACGCATCAACACACGCTGAATGCTGCGCCGATTTCTCGTCGATTGTGCAAAAGCTCGATCGCATGACTAATGACACGGCAGATTAACGCGATTCTTTCCCCGCCATATGCGTATTTTCACATCACTTGATCGACCATTGGTAGCTCGTCTAATTTAGCAGACGTAGCTATGATTACGTATTGTAAATTAATTCGTAAATTAATGAACGTCGGTGTCACAATCGTCGACGATCATCAGCGGTGCTCGGCGCGCGTTTGAGCGGTCGGAAGACGAAGGCTCGAATCGGACGCTCTTCGTCGTCGGCGCTGCACGCGACGTGTAAATCCCCGGCAGCGGCCGCTCGGTGCGCGCGATTGCTCTTTTTCAAATATTCCCCGATATTGGTTTTGACGGTGCCCGCGAGACACGGGCGCGTAAATCATTCCGCCGCGGTGGCAGGCGCGTAGGTACCCGCCCAAGGTGAATACGGCCGGCGGAGGAAGTCGGTACAGCCGGCCGGCGAGACATGTTGGCTCATTATCGTGACGTATGGTGGCTGCCGCCGGTAACGCAAAGGAGCGTGCCCGATATAGCCGTCGCTGTAGCCGTTGCCTCGTAGTGTAGTAGTGTTGCAGGGTCCCCAGGGGCGATTTCCGGCGCGGTTCTGGCGAAATCGTTTACGGTAATATCAGTCAGCGGGGTTCGATACGTTCTGCCGATTCGCGCCGGCCGATACTACCTTCCGTATAATCGCCCCCCCCCCCCCCCCCNGGTCAATCCCTACGTCGGCGTCGCGATTAAGCGGCGATTACGTGTAAAGGTCGTTCTGCATCTCAGTCGTAAATCACAATCAATGGGGAGAATCGTTGTGACGTTCTTCGTCACGATTCAATGAATGTACGTGGTATTACAGTCGAAGTAGCGGTCGAATATAATTGGTGGATTCTAAGGTAAATATATAATTATACGGAAATTGGCCCTTTGTGGTACAATAAATGGAATAATTAGGAAAACGACAAGTACAAGGAAAATATTTTTTAGTTTAGAAAAATGTGTTTAAATTATAATAATATTATAAAGTTATAAAGAGAGGATTTGGCCACAGGTAGATGTTAATATTTCGTTGAAGCTCGATGTACGGTTTACTGTACGACTGGGAGAACAAACAAGTCGCACGGAGAAACGAGTGCATCGCGGATATCGCGGTAACAATTGCGCCAGCGACCAGTCGTACCGCTCTCCCGATCACAACCGCGACGACGGTCTACCGCATATTTTTTCCTCCTCTTTTTTTTTTTCTCTCAACCGCTATTACCTATTCATTTAAGATCAGAGCGCGCGTTGTAACCGCGACATCGCGAAGCGCGCGCCGCGAGACACGTCGTTTTTACGCACGAAGAAAATGTCGTTCTCGTAATAACATAATTATATCCTAAAACGCCGTCTCACTCCAGAAAATGTACATGGTAGCAGCGTATCTCGCGGATACACACGGATACACTTGGCGCGAGGTGCTATCAAATCTCTCCCTCTCTTTCTCTCACGTGATTGTAGCGTCGAGCTTAAGCCCCCCCCCCCCCAGTTTCTCGCCCACGTCGTCAAATTAATGTACACGTGTGACGAGGGGCGAACAAAAAATGATATTTCCCTCTTTTCTAAGCCAACGGATAATTACGGATAGCCGGAATAGTTAATCACGTCTTCGGTTGACGGTTCCTGCGCGGTCCTCCCTCCTCCCCGATACTTTCTCCCACCCCCGCTGACTCGGTTGTCCGATTCTACCGTGAGAAAGCTTCCCGACGAAATGTTACCGTCGCAGGTACTTTAATCGGCCCAGAACCGGCCGGCGCACGCGCGTAGGCGTGCGGGACGTCTTTTCGGTGCGCTTTGAAAATATGCATCCTCCTCCCCGAGAGCGTACATTCCTTCGCAGGTGTGGGACGATCTCCGAATGCTCCGCCGGAGAGTTTATAGGACACTCGAGAGGCGGCCGAGAAAAGGGCGGAAGCTAACCGGCGCGCTCTAAGAAGATACTTTTTTCAACGATTTCACCTGCGTCGAGTATTATCATCCGGCGTTCTTTGTGTCTTCCCGGTCGCGAATGTTCCACGTGTCCGCCCGCGAAGGCGATCTCACGTACCACAGCGTACGCGTGATTAATAACAGCCGGCAATAATTGATTAATTTCTAACATCTTCTCCGCCGATTCGACGCGAGCGGCGCGCGTGTGTTGCGCCGATGATGTACGAGCGTGGAGGCAAAAATGATCCGAGGCCGATTTACCGATCTGCGATTTACCGCTGCGAAACTGTCGCAGCGTAAATGACTAACTTACCGCCGATACTGTCGCCTTTTTCGGCCGTCGACGCCGCGGTCAGCGAACGAGCGACGCGCGCGGAGGAGAATTTACGAAGTTACACCGAGGAACTTTTGATTAATCGGTACCGGGGTCGCAGGGGCTCGATACGCTCCTGAGAATCCCCGCGATCGGTTTTCGTCTCGCGCTTACGACGCGAGTACGAGCCTGTCCCAGTGTAATGAGATTGAAGAATGAGAAAAAAATTGATATGCTAATGCGCGATCTTTCGCTCCCGCTCGTGTATACAAATGATTGTATTAATGGCGGCGTAAAACGGGCAACCGAGAGACACCATATCACTCCGAATGGCGGGCGCTAGAAAAGCGGCGAGCAAAAATGTTGCGCAACAGGCATACTTTTTAACTCAGGGCCAAAGCTAATCGATTTAGTTTTTCTACTTACTGTTAATGCCGGCGTCGCGACGTTGAAATATAGCCGGCGATGGGGAAGAGAGAAGGAGAGACGGAGAAAGGGAGACGGAGAATAATTTATTATCACTCTTGGAACCTGCTGCTGCTGTTTGTGAATATCGCTACCTATTACTGTATGACATATCATTGTCATATGCGCGTTTATTACGTCACTTAAATATCGTATTCTTAACGACGCTTTGGTTTCATCATTCAACGAAATGGGGAAAAAGTTGACCGAGCGAGACGAGCGAAAATTGGCACGCGATGATACAGCGTGTGTCATGGGAGATTTAGAGGCAGCGCCGCGTCTAATTTTAATTCGTGATGATAAATTTATGTGTATATTTTGCGTACATATACATTTTACATGCGTATTTTGCGTGTGTGCATTTATGCAGGTTGAATCTTAAGTAACATCTGACATAGAATACGAATATTTATATCTTCTGAACGATTTTGCAGAAAGTATCGTTAAGTTATTCATTAATTCGAGGCACAAGCCTGTCGCATACACGAAATCCGTCATACGAAGATAAATTGATAAGGGACAGGAAACGAAAGTTATTTATGCCACTCGCTTCAATATGCGTGTAAAAAGACTTCATTTTGCGAGCATGGCTTTGAAAGGAACATTCGCGTGTGAAGCTGAAAAATTACCGGCCGCGTGATGAATAGGCGCGAAATATATACTCGAGAGAGGATATCCGCGTAATCGCGAGGCGTACCCTACACCATGAGGAGAGAGAGCGAGCAGAAGATTCCTCGTAACGAGTGATCGAGGCAGAAGGCGGAGAAGGGAAGGGAGAGATGCATGTGCCCGAGTATTGCCTCCTTTAACTTTATGTATACGACCTAATGGTCGGCCGTTTATCACCCTTGCCGCACGCGAAATATAAATGCGTTTTCTATTAATTCCTTCCATCCGCGCGCCAGTCCCATGCGCTGCGTTCACAAACCGCGGTGCAAACCGGGTCACGCGAGCCCGCGTGATGATAAACCGAACGGATGTTGTACCTGTGCCTATTTACTCGGGATCATTTCGCAATCGATCTTTTGTAAACACCGTTGCGCTCTCTATTTCCACCCCCCTCCCCTCCTCTTCTCCTCTCACCGCTTTCTCGTTCTCCTTCGGTCTCTATTTCCCGCGAAGCAGCGATGTATCGGTGCTTAACGCACGGGTAAGCCCGTGCGTTGCGCGCGTTCGCGTTCGATTTATATCTCTATCAATGCGCAAGGGTTCCGCTACTGGTGTCCTTCGCGATGTTCTATTTACTCCCTCGGGGGCAATTAATATACACGAAGTTAAAATCCGCGTTACACGCGCGTCGAGCCGGATGAACGTCGTAGCGGCGGTAAAAGTGAGAATAATCACAGCAGCGCACGAACAATCTCGAGGCGTATCTTTTTCTGAAATTATGGTCAGAAAATACATGAAACCGCAACGCAATAAAATAGCAGAAAATAAGAATGGGTTACATCAGAATAGATAATTGTTGCGTGTTTTTTTTTTTTTTTTGTTAAATTCTTCCTTTGAACGTGTGATAATGAGCTTTTCTAAAATTTGCGAGAAAATATTCTTCCTTGAAGATAACTGTTATTTAAAAGGAAGAAGGTTAGCTACGAAGGAAGGAAGCTAAGGTTAATTAGTAATCGCTTTTCTTACCAGGATTTCTTACGGAACAGATACTTTTTTTCCCTATAAATTCACGAACTCTATTCATAAACTTCGTCAGCTTCGTTAAAGCTCGATAATCAGACGGGGTGCAACTTTATCATCCGCCCTTATCCCGGCACTTTATCACATCAGGCTAGTGGGAGAGCGCTGAGCGGAGAGTCTTCGATTAATCCACCAGCAAACACGGCGGTGGCGAAGGAGGCCAACTCCTAAGTCATTAACGTCGGACCATCGATGGGACTAATTAGCCCCGCGCTGCCGCACTTTGGAGGCGTGCGTACGGAATGGTAGCAGCTGTTCGGCAGCAGGTGAATCTCGCTACCGTTCACCGCCGCGTAACAACATCGACGTCGGCCGTCGAGCTCGGTGACGTCGACCTAATCGCCATCGCGCCCCTAATGACGTCCAACCCCTTGGCCACCGTTGCTTTCGAAATTCGCTTAATTGGCTGCACGCCGCTGTTATTTATCGCGGTCCACCGACGTCGGTGCTGTCTTTTACGCGGTAATGGCCCGTTGACGCGAACGTTTAGACCTTAAGCTAAAGGTATAAAGAGGTCTTGCCGAAACGGCCGAGGAGCCCTCGGTTCTCCGAACGGTGCCGTTGGTTGTGCATCGACACACGAGATGCGTACACTTTATTCCGAGGTTCACTTAATTGCGCGTTGGAGTGATTAACGAACAGCGATAGACCGTTGTGCGATGTGAACGGCGTGTAATTACTTTCTACCGTGGTCGAATGAGTTAAATACTAATACGCGCACCTCGCAGGCTACCCGTTTTATCGGACAAGTGTCTTACATAACATTTATTCTGCCTCAGCTTACTCGCCTTCGCTGCGTTTTCGCGACTAAACGTTGCCTCTTTTCCTTCTCTTTTTCCTCTCTCTCTTTCTCTCTAATACTCAGGCGTCAAGTCGGAACAACGTCGCGCGAGAACTCGTTTCATCCGAATAGGCCTCTGGGCGGTCGCGTATATATCGAGCCGTGACCGTTCCTCTCTTTCTGCCGATGTCGCGGCGAAACAAGCGTACGCACATGGCGCTGCGTAAACGCGCGTCGGCATCTCGTTATCAGCTTATTGGCAATCGCGCTTGCGCTCGCAACGATACCAGATTCGCCTTCTTCTGCGAGAAGGTGAACGTCGGCGAACGCGCGGAGGACGCGGAAGGAAGAGAACCGGATGGAGAAAGAGAGAGAGGGAGAGTTAGTCGGATTAAGGTAGATCAAAGAGGACGCCGGCAATAATTATAGAAATATGCGTCGAGCGATCCCCGAAAGGACGCGCGGGATCCTCTTGCCGCTGCTCTCGCCGCATCGCCACCGGATGTTATCGCATTTGCTCTTATTGTCCTTCCACTACTCGGTAATACAGTTATTTACTTGCCACCCAGTATCGTAATCTATAAACACGCTGTATGCAGCTCTACCGTCGGCTACCTGCGGCTACCTTCTCCGTCTTCCGTGTCGCTCAGTTCTCCGGCTTGTCGTGCTTCGACCGGTCTATCACGTGTGTACTCGCAGTTCCGAGTAGCAATTTTGGTTCTACATTATTAATCTTGTAAATCCTGTCGATCTCGAAGGATCAGTGGAGAATCTCGAGATACAACGCTATGCAGAGTATTCTGCTTAGACGTTAAAAATAGTACCGCCGTTGAGGCTTTTCGGAAAAGGATTTGAGAAGAATTCGAGAATTATTTAATATTCGATCGTCTCGATAGTCTACTAGCATTTAATTTTTTTGTTATTAATAATAATGATAATTCATAATATCATAAGTAATTTAGTAGAAATTAAGGAACAAATGGAGAAATTAAACAAAATATCTTATTCTTTCATAATATTTGTATTATTTCTCTTGGCGTCAGAAATTGTGATAGGATTCAAAAAAGAGGTGGAGAAAAAGAATTATAAATCTCATTGTCGATCGCCGCTACATCTCACGTTAGTTAATCGATTAATTTAATACGATAATTTAATAATTTTGAAGCTCCGGATATATTTTGAGAACATTGATTATCACGATTTTCTAGCCACCGAATATGCTCATCACTATTTAACGGGCGTTGGCATTTCGCGATTGGTGGAAGATGATTCTGTCGATTTTGAAGATATAATTTACTCGGTACTCTTGAGTTTTGCATTATCGGTCCGCGACCAAATTATTGTGTTTCGAGCCAGCGAGCCACACATATTGCGATGTGTATCGATGTGTTGTTTATGTTTCCTGGCAGGTGATTCAAATATATCTCGGCAGCTATTGAAATATTTAATCGGATTCCCGTTGGAATCGCGTTCATTAACACGCGTTTCTCTGATAGATAAATAATTCCGTGAGTGTTAGTGCCAATGAATGTCTTGCACGACGAAGCAGCCAGGAGTAGGACGCAGGATGTACCATTTATTTCCAGATATGTAAAATCACTGATTACATAGGTACTTATGTTTAACACGATACTACCGATGAGCGCTTACATTTACACGGGGAAAAATCATTCGCTGACACGCAGCAAATTTCACGCTGACGTGAGTTTATTCAGTTGAATCTCAATGACGAATATGTCAGGTACTGAAACGACGAGAGCAGCACCGACGCGATTCGCAAATAACGAAAAAGTCAGGAACGCCGGGAGAGGCTGGTGGGCAAACAATGCGATTTCTCAACACAATGTATTTTCCGAATCGTTCACGGTAACTAAGTGCACGAGTAAGTGTACAACGCCTCGCGTAAAATCTTGCATCGGCGAAACGGCTGAAAAGCACCTTCGATAAATTGCGCAGATCGTGGTGAAAAACAGCCGGTTAAGGGTTTAACACGATCGTGTCGGTGAGCGCGCGTTGCGGCAGCCGGACAGTCGGCTGACGTACCAACCATGTCGATAATGTCTTAACGGAAACGCTATTATCTCGATTCCATTCCAGCACCCGCGCCAAACTGGCCGCCGCCGATCGAGAGAGCCCGCTCTTTTAACGTCTGGATTAAGATTCTTGAAATTATCGTCTTTATGCGCCTCCGAATACCGACGTGCTCCTTCGTGCGCTCGCGCGTCGCATTCTCGTTGTTCGCCGCGAACGTAAATTAACATTATCAATGGCGGAGGGGGGGCGTAGATCGCGGGCGAACTCGCTCGGCGGAATTATTCGATCGATTAGATCGCTCGGCCGGCGGGATAAGGAAATACCGCGTCCACGGAGGAAAAATCGCCTCGGCCGTACACGCGCGCGCGCTACCTCTAATAAACGCTGTTTACGCATTACGAACGCTTCGTTAACTCGCGCGCACGCGGCGAGTATTCGCCGTGATATTCCAGCGAGGAGCCGGCCGGCCGTGGGCGCGCGCGCGCGCAATAAAGCCGGGATCCATAATCGTAAAACTTTTTCCCCGCGCGAATTCGCCGTGATCAATGACCCAGTTACGTATTATGCATCGCGAACAGCGGCGCGATGTTACGGAACGATCCGTAGGAACCCGAGAAGGAAACGTCGGATATTCAGATGTAAAGTGCGCGCGCTTCCTTTTAAATCCGCGCCAAGTAATGACGTCGATTTCTAAAAGGATCGTTCTGTGGAATCTAATAAAGTTATTTCCACTTCACCACCCTCCTTCTCTATTTTTCTTTTTTTCTCCTATTTTTTCTCGTTCCTTGTTCTTGCCGGCGCGCAAATAGCGGAGGAGGCTCGGACGGATCGCGACGAGTGTCGACTCGGAGTAAATTCGCGAAGGTATCGCGAACGTTTTCGCCGGAAACCGCGCCCGAATTGCCCACGGGCCATCGTCGAAAAGCCACCCATGCGGCAAGGTAGGCACCGAAAGCTTTCCGAGAGATCGTGACGTTAATCTTATTGTGTCCGTGCCGGCCTGCGAAGAATTTCGCCCGGAAGCGACAGCCGAGACCCCGCGCGCACAAACGTTTCGGCTTTAACGGATATCGTGAGATCGTGGGCGGAGATTATTGTGATCGCGGCGAGATCGCGCTCCGGCTCGGACAGTAACAACGTTCGCGGCAACCAGGAAGCGTCCCTAAAGCGACAATGTAATGAGGAACGATGCGAAAACAAGAAAGTGGCGGAGGATCGGCCATGAAATATGCTCTGGATATTCTCGCGGTGAAGAACGGTTAAATCGTCGGCGGGGGCGCTCGGTGCATCCACCGTGTATTCCAGTTTGTATAAATATACCTTTCCGTACCCGCGCGCGATCCTCCACATCGGGGCGTAGATAAAATCTACGAGCGTTCCCGGAGATCGACTTTGAGCGGGTGCTCGAGAGCAGTGCGTACGAATAGCTCTCGTGTCCGAAATACAAACCGATACACAGCCAGCCGTAATTTCCTCCAACGGCATTTTAAAAGTCGCGACGAAGGCTCCCGCGGGCGTGCAGGAAGAATCGGACTGTTGCACGGAAGCGAGTTTGTACGGTAACTAATGAAACTTCAGCTCCGGGCTTTCAGCTGTCAAAGCGGCTCCGCGGAACAATTTCGTTCGGAGATACTCGTTTCGCATTGTGTTTCCCCCCATGGAGAAAGTGACCTTACTCGCGAAAAGAAATCCCATTTCCGAGATAAGCATGTTAGATCAAGAGGAAACGTGAGATCCCCGATCTATTTCCTCGCTTCCCGTTCCGAGCGCTCCAACGCCCGCTCCAAAAGTTATGAGCTTTCGCGTATCAGACCGGAGATTGAGGATCGCGGATTGGAGATTGGAATTTGATCAATCGGGATCAAAATTAGTCGAATACCAAGCTTTGATCCGCGCGATACCCGGGGTTGAAAAAGTTACTTTTTCAAGTAACTCGTTATTATTGTTCATTTGGAAAAATTTATCACTATCTAATCGTTCGAAATTGAACGGAGTATTTACTAAAATCATATAAAGTGAGATTGTAACGTATTATGTAATGCGGTCGCAATTGTTCGAGTTGATCCACTTCCAACTTAAGCAACTACGACCAATCTATCTAGTTATTGGAATTGGAAGTGGACTGCGACTACCCGCGACCGCATAGTAGACTCCGGTTAATACTTCATTTGCATGAAGAAACTTGGTGGTTTTAAATTTCGATTTTTCTGCCCATTAAATGTGTTCGGGAAATAAATTCTAATATTGTCAATGTTTTGCGTTTAATACTTGCGATTATTTTAACACATTTTAAATAAACACAAATAAATTTCTACTTATACGAGGGAAATATCACATTGTATATGTACTTATGTATTTCTACTTCTAGAAAATATTTGTATAATGAGAATCGGAATAACCATTTTACTTGGAACAAATAAAATAACTCCGGTATTTACGCTGCGCGGAGATTTACACCGCAGAAGTCAGAAAGAATAGAAAGATTGTAATTTACTCGCAACCACTCTGTTATATAACTTTATGTTATATTAAGCTCTACTCTGCGTCTTGTTTCGATCTTTGTTCCCTATACCCAGTCTGATGTTTATATTCGGAGAGAGTCGCTGTTTACGCTCCACCGGATGCATTTCGATGCAATAAGGACGTCGCAGAGCAACGCGCCTCGATCGCGAGCGCAACCCAAAGGCGACGGGCTGACGAGCGTGTTACCCGTCGACCGCATTTCGCGCGTTAATCCCATTGCGCGCCGCGTAATTGCCCATTGGCTCATTCGTTAAAGCTGTCACGCCTGCGGAAGGATCCTTAATGCCATCCGCACGTGGAGACGGTCGCCGGTCCTCCACAGGATACGCTCCTTAACCGTCGGATCGCTTGGCCAAAGGGTACTGCGAGTTCTCGCGCCGCTCCTTCTCTCTTTCCTCCCTTCCGCCTTGCGCCTTTCTCGCGAGGAAACGCGAGCGCGCCGTATCTCTCCGCTTTATTACAGGATACATCTGTTTCTGCCGCGATGGTAGTAGCGTGTAATCACGCGCGTAATTCAAAAGGCGAAGGGAGGGAAATTGCCGATTAGCCGGGCGCGTTTCTTAATCGCGGCGTGCATTACGCTTCGCAAGTGCAATCGACAGTCGTCGACGCCGCCACCGCCACCGCCACTCTTACCGGCGCTGCCCAGAGCTAAATGAGAAAAACCAGGTCGACTAATCTTCAAGCGTGTGTAGTAAAATGCGAGAAAAATCGCGAACGCGTGAGAATGGTCGGTAATCTAGTTTTGATCGATGTAAAATTTCAAGCAATTCACTGGAAACTCATGCATGTTGCGTTGACCGATTGAATTAAAATCGACTTGTCGTTTTTAATTAATAGTGAGGAACAGTCGTTCATTGCTAAAAACAATTGGATCTATATGTTTATTATTATAATTACGCGGACATAACTGTGTCTTTCCGTCTAATTTAGTATTCATCTCTCGCGTTATTGATTTCTTTTTACGGTATACCTTACGCGGAAAATTAGTAAGAACCGAACGTTAAATTAATATTTGAGTATATTAGTCAGATGATATATATGACGAGAATAATACTCTTTCGGATATTTGAATCATTTAAAACTAATTAAACTAATTGAACTAATTTAATAATGTCATTTGAAATGACATTATTGGAAAATGTGTTAAATGCCGTGGTGTGGTCACCGCCGCGTCTGTGAATGCCTTGACTGGCATTGCAATATCACATCGTCTCATTACTCAAGTTACATTAAAATATATTTAATTATGTTAATTAATTATATATTAATAAATGGTAACATATCAACTGTATGTGAATTTTACATTGAAATAACAATCCAAAGTTGGCAACACAAGAAAATGTTAACATTCCGACACAAGATTTATACATTTTAATTCACATTTTTCCGCTTATTTTTTACAATTCGATCACCAGTTAATCCGTTAAGCTTCCATACTATCAGTGGAAATCAGCTGGTCGACTGTTAATTCGTTGATTGTAAGCGGCATACCACACGTTCCGTCTCCGTCGCGTCGTCGTCGTATCGTCTCGCGTCCTTCGCACAATGCGCTTTATGCGTCATAATCGTGAAATCCGGGCGCACGTGTCGTGACTCAGGCTTTCGAAGACGGCGTCGTCCGCGAGCTTCCGAGTTCTCGTCGTAGACGGATCACACGCGAGAAAGTAACATAACTCGTCCGCCGCGAAAACGCGCGTTTCTACTATTCGCGACGTGCCAAGACGTATAACGGGTGGCGCCCTAAATAATGTAGTCTGCCGACTCGGTGAGCGACAGTCGTGCGTCTTCTCGGCATCCTTCGCCGGCACGACAGTCACGCGTGTTGCGTTGATACGTGCCGGGATTACGTTTTCGTAAACTGCAGTAAATCACCGCGACGAACGCGACATGGCTGCGATGCACTCGTCGTGGCTCGAAATTTCGCTGGGGCTTCTAAACGTCGCAACCTCATAGTCATCTCAAATGAATCGGAGAAATTATCAAATTTCTTGCAGAATCTGCTTCCGCAAACTGTTCAAACATCTCGCGCACACCGAAGATAGAGTTACTATTTCATGAGTGTTGAAAAAAATCGAATATAGAGAACCAAGTCTCAGGGTCGAGCAAACTTCGCCGCAGATTGCAAGATTGCGAGTCAAACCGAATGAGAATCGCATCAATAATCTGCCGTAGGAATTTGAGCTACAAAATTCAGTTAACGGTAAAAGGTTAACGAAACTGAAATTGTTCGTATGATATACGTATTCTTTTGATTGACGAAAGATTGCTTCGACTCCATTGCTAATCTAAATGCATAATATGAGCAATTCTCTATCTCTGGTAAAAGGTTAAGTAAATCAGATGATAAATTCGATTAATAATATGGCGGGTAGCTTTATGACTACTTTATTCGCGACGCGCCAAGACGTATAACGGGTGGCGCCCTAAATAATGTAGTCTAAATCGAATGTTGAGCTTGCTTTACACAAACGAGAGATTAAAGGAATAAAATTTTGCCGGGAGAATTGGGGCAATTAATTCATTATATAGAACATGGAAACTGAATTCGTTTGACTTGATTCGAATTATTTCGACTGATCTTTTTTAGAGTGAGAAAACACACGAGAGTAGAAGCTTTTAAAAATGGAAATTATTATAATAATATGAATGCGAGGGAATCTCGGAGGTGAATCGATTGTACAACAATCTCAGTTCTCGCCGGTGGTACTTACATCGGTCGTCATTGTTTAATTACGCAATGTTCGCACACTGTTACAATTATATCTCTTGATTACCAGCTGTCTGTTACTTAATACCGCGGTGAAATACGAGTCTCGTAATTTTTCCTAATGTTCAGTGTTCGTAGATTTATGTGGCGTTCGGCATACATAAGTCGAATAGATTCGATTTCTGTGCGTGAAAAGAGGATTTTCCAACAGGATGCCAGGGATTAATAACTCATGTTCCACGACACATTGCAAATTCTAACCTATTATTATTCTCTGTCGCAATACCGTACAGGTGTGTGGAGAACGTTTCGACCGGAAAGAAAAGTATCGAGCATACGTCACGACTATTTATAAAAACTAATGGCAGCTAAGCACTATAATTCATGAACTCATTAAATTTAATAGCCACCAGCGTATTTACGTCGAACATGCTCGTACCGCTTCTCGAGGACAAGGAGGGAGAGAGGGGAGGGGGGAAGAGTTCTGTGCACTGTTTACACGAATTATTTGCGAGCAAGAGTTAACCCAAACTGATAAGATTAGTAAATAGATCTTTTTAAACCCTATAACTTTTATTTAAAGCATTTTTTTCAAAATTGTTAAATATTTACACTGACAGCTAAAGAAATGTCGCTTTGAAATTTTTAATCATTCTTACCACACACTGAAAAATGCTCCAGTTTATTTTCACCGCGTGTAAAAAGCATTTATAATTCCGTGCGACCAATAAGACGTAAATGACCTAAATCCACGGCGGATTCTGATTTCGATTCCTCGCTCCGTTTGTTCGCATGCCCCGTCGTCGCTTCGCTCCGGGCGCCTCACCGGAAGCGCGATTTTTAATTCCGCTCACAGGGATCTTCCAGAGCCATTGGAGCGTGAACGGCCACGAAGATTCAGAGGAGGAGAACGGGCCATCCCGCTCTGCTCGCACGCATCAGAACTGTCCATTGAGTCGTCTAATTTTATACGTTGTAAATCTCCTCCCACCCGATGACGCGGCGTCGCGTGCAGGAGAACCCGTGTTTATGTATATCAGGATGCCTACACACTGTTTTCTCGCGCGGCCTACCGTAGCTGCATTATTGCGCCAGCCAGAGCGTGGATCTCCGCGATAAATTACTTCGACCTGTCGTCAGTCCTATCGGGATTTGTCACACGACAATGAGGTGGAAGGAAGGGAGAGAGAGAAACGGCCGCGAAGTCTCTCTCGATTGCGCCAATCGATCGAGCGATTTCTCGAGCGAAAGAGCCGTTCGTCGCGGAGGTCGTTCAGCTTGCCCGCGCGAATTACGCAAAACCGCCTCGCAAGCATCCCGGTGAGATCTACGGTCCTCACTTGCGTCAATAGAAGGCGCAAAGCCTACGATGCCAGTGATCGATCAGTGTCGCTCGAATATGGAACGCCGCGATAACCCAATGCTGTCCGCCGACGTCGACGGGGATTAACGTTAACCGGAGAGACCGCTCGCCGTGATAGCGATTTGTTATAATAAGAGCTTACGGGGGAGGGTAATATCGTTACCACTCAATTTCACATCGCGAATGAAAACAAGGCTCACGGGGATCGAAGTGTCGCATTTGTGCTCGGCCGTCCGTGGATAAATTCTCGGCGAGAATTTAACTGGCAGCGCGCCAACCATTCTTTTATATATATGTATATAATATATAATGATATCTCAATTAACGTCATTTTCGATATTTTCTTTATCGCACTGAAAAAAACATTACTATGTTCATATTGCCAAGGAGTATTAGAGTGTTAGTTTATTTTATTTGGGTCAAGCAAATATTACTTGAATGTAGCATACTGAAAGAAAGAAACTACTGCATTCAAGTAATATTTACTTAATTCAAATGAAATAACTTACTCCTTAGCAAATATTTACTTGGACGATTTTTTCTCAGTGCACGTGTATTAAACAAAATTATGTACGTTATTTAATATTATATCGTATATATTACACAAATATATAATATATCACATATTTTCCTTTTATATCTCACATTGAAAACAATTTATATGATATTTAATAGTACGAAGGGTTAAGGACTGTCTACACAAATAGTAGTAAGTAAGAAGTAAGGCATTGGCTGGGGCGATAAGGCAGCAGGGAGTAGGAAACAGGCATGATCCATTTCGCTTACTCCCGGTATTTACTCCACCGGAAAACTCTCTTACTCCTTACTCTTACCACCTCCAACGTAGACCCAACTCGCTTGGGCATGTACCTGGGATCGCGTACGAAATTATCATCGCCATCTCTCATTTCGTCCAATTGTTACGTCAGCCGTTATTCGTATCAACCGTTGAAACATCGTCCAAGTTCATAGGGCAACGGCGTTGCGAGCCGGGGAAAGAAGGAAATTCTAATAACATTCGGAGAGAGAGAGAGGAGGAAGATAAGAGTTTAATTATTCACGCAAAGCGGGGTTCCCCATGTGCGGAGGGTCCGCGCCATCCACGTGTGTGCTCGGCTTGCCCGCGCAACGCCGGCTACGTGGGTACGCATATACGTAGGTATATATATATATATATATATATATATATATCTTATATCTACCTATCGTGAGCGCGATAAATCTCGCGGAGTCAGGTGGACGATGGTCATCAGCTAGTCGCCGCGTGTAAGAGGCTCCTCTTCGCGGTGCCGGGCCGTCTAAGCGCGTTCTCATGATGCCGGACGGTCTAGCGACGACCCACGACCCCACCGGCCACAACTTACCGGTGCGGTACACCCGCAATATGCTTCCTACGATCCCCCGCGGCATTCTCGGGCCGGGATACGCGATTCCGTCGCAATGACGACGCGAAATGACATCGTGCAGGAAGTACACGTGTTGTCAATCGCGACGTTGCTCGCTTTGCTGCGGAGGACGTTCGCTCGACGCTCCCGAGCGAATGGGAGGTCCTTCTGACTCATTCGATGTGATGATTTGTTAAACAGAAGAAGGAGCTTTTTTCACAACAGAAAAAACGCATTGTTAATATATATATATACAAGATGGACCATTTTAATCGACCCAGTCGAATATTTCGAAAACCAAGCTCGGGAGAGAAAAATTTTTCAGACAAAAGTTGTTTGGTTTCGAGGGGACCATAAGACGGTACCATTGGTTTGACCTTGAAGAATTATTTGAAAGTCACATGAAGGTCACCTCAATTTTTTTTAATGGCATCCTCTATTTTTTATTACATATTCTTGTAGCTGACCTCGAGAGCTTTCCAAAACACTATAATGAAATGTTTCTTCATTGAGTACTTTTATTTACATGTAAAAGATACGTTTTAAGTGTAAACGTACCTTAGATTGATTATTGAGAAGGTTAACTACAAGCAAAGTTGAGAAAAATTATATAAAATATTCGTATGACGCAACCATAAATCTTGAAAGTTAACGCAGAATAATAATGAAATTAATATTAAAAATTGAAAGAAATTAAAACTTCGTTTTCTTATTGTCTCCGTCGCGTCGCATGGAGAATATTTTGCGAAGTGGAACTTTCGAAATTGTTTGCAAGCAAAAGTGCGACTGCTACATTTGAGAAAATCTCTGTATTATTTTCCGATGATTATTCATACCGAGGAAAGAATAAAAAATCGTCCTGACGAGAGACTCGCTCGCGACGAGATAACGGAAAAGTTTCTCCAACAGACGCGTTTGATAAGACGGTGCCCACTGACAAAGGGAGGAATTCTCAAGAGCTGTAAACAATGGAATCCGTCGTGAGGTCAACCGTACGGACGGAGCGAATTGTACGCCTCGTCGCGCTACCGATTTAGCGACGCGGAATACAAAATACGCGCCGAGGGCGGAACGTCAAAGTGATTCAACTGCGTTTGCACGATGCGAACCCTCTATAAATCATGGGGGAAACGAGGGAAGGGGGCGTCGCGCCGTAAGAGTCCGCGGGACTTTCTTACAGTTAGAACAGTACGAGCCGGGAGGGCTTGGCACTCTCATTAATCTCGGGATCTAGTCTCGTCAAAGGGGACACTGCGAGATACACAAAGGGCTTCCCTTGGCGCGGTATCGCCGCGCAATCTCGTCACATCGTACGATCGGGGCAGTGATCGCGAAACATCGAGGAGCTCGCAACCCGCGGCGCGAGATAGAATCTCGACGAGCGACCACACAATGCCAAACATATTAATTAATGTGCGCCGCCTCAGGAAGCCGCGCGCAATCACGTGGGCGCGTATGTTTTGAGGACTCAGAATATCGTTGCTTACAATGTCGCGACAGTTTTTCTCTTCATATAAGAAAGAAAATACTAGAATCAAGTGATCTGTTTTTCAGCCTCTTAAATCGAGTAAAATTTTCATCAATTTAAATACATTTTAGTATCTTGTAATAAATGACTAAATAATAATTACATAGAGAAAAGGGAATACACATAAGCATATGTATTTCTCCTAGAATATAATATTAATTTGCATATGTTACTTAATATTTTCATTAACATCGGGTACAGAACGTCGAGTTACCTTCCCAGAAGTTTCAAGACAAATTCGCTCGGCGTTAAGTTAATATCCGCTGATTAACTTTCCGCACGCGAAACACGTTTATCTACGGCGACGCGTCGTGGATGCGACATCGGTCGCGCTCGCGACAACGAAATCTGTCTTTAAGAGCTCTCAGGAATTCTTTTCCGCCGGCAGAATATCCAGCGTTCGTTCGAGAAAAAAAGTCGCCTCTTAAAATTTATGCAAACGATTCGCACACTCGCCGTAATACGCGAGGCCGCAGACGCGCGCTCGAAGATGAGTCCGAGCGGATGCGCTCTCGTTCTCGCGCGCGAGCGCACGTATATAATTGCGCGCACGAATATTATCTGCCCGTTTTGTCGGAGTAAATCGCGACTCCGTCAAATGGACCAGCTAACTTCAGGGTGCGAACGCTTACGCGCATCCTCATTACGGTTTTTACTGCGGCAGTTTCTCCGAACCATTACATCGTTATACGGCCGCGAGAGAGGGAAAAAGAGAGAGAGGGCGAGAGAGCTCGCGGCGCCTGCTTGCAAAACGCTCTCTCAGCGCGTCGGCGAGCGAGCGCCGTAAACGCGGGACAAAAATATTGATAAACCGGACGCAAAGCTCGCCCGCTACACTTTGTGCGCGTCCTGCACACGCCTCGGAGCGGTTTACGAGCGTTCGGCCGATTCCTCCCGGCGGGACGACGCGGGGCCTTATCGCGGGATAATTTGTCGCTTAATCAGCGAAACGGCCGTGCGATCGAGAGTCCTTGATATTTATTATATTTAATTCCCTCTCGCTTCTTTCCTCCGCATATCGCGCGCGCGCGCGCGAGCGCAAGGCGCATTAATTCGTCGGAAGTAAAAACGGACGAAACGCCGGAATCGTTTTACGAGCGCACTTAGACGACACGCGGAGACGATCTCAATCTTTCCCCTCGCCCTTCTCTTCCTCCTTCTTCGTCCACCGCCTCGCTCGTTGCTCTTACATCCCACTTTTCTGTATCCTTTACGGATTCATTCTCCTAGATCCTTTAACGAAGATGACGGCGTGCTTCTTTGCCGCAAAACGAGAATCTCGCCCGCAGACATTAAATTAAAGGCACCGCCGTCCTTTTCTTCTCTCTCTCTCTCTCTCTCTCCCTCTACCTACCTCGTTCCCTCCGCTGCGCAGCGTAATGCGCCGAGGATCGTTTTCTTGCGTATAATATCCTGTCATTAGTCGCCAACCGCGAAGAAACAAAGCGCGCGCTCGCGGCCCCGGCGTACGGTTTTATCGCGGCGACGTTATCTACGGCTGCTTCCCTCTTTCTCCCTCTCTTCCTCCCTTTTTCTCCGCGTTCTTCTTCTTTTGATTCTTCGTTTTTCCATCTTCCTTCCTCTCCCCCGTTTTTCCCTGTATTTCGTCGCGTGATAGCGCGACCAGACGCGTTTCACGGTGCTTTAACGCTCCGGCGCCGGCGACTTTACCTGCGCGCGTCGCCGGTATGCCGCTGGAAATCTGGAAGCTCGAAGGCACAGTCACACGCACGTATTGTATGAACAGTTAATTATAATAATAATAATAATATGAGTTAGAATCGGACCGTGCTTCGATAATGTGAGAAGAGATCAATTTGGAATTAAAGTTAGAATCGATCTTCTCCACAGTAATGTAAAATAGGGATGTTCGATTTCGAATTGATTTTTCAGAAAATCGATTTTTTCCTCGGAAAAATCGGTTTTATTAAATCGATTCTTTTCAATGCGAACATCTCTAGAGTGGAGGATATTCGAGAATCTGATTCTTTTTTTAGAAAATTAACTTTTTCCTCAAACTATTTTACTAAATTGATTCTCTTCTATACGAAAATCCCTAGTTTGAGGAGGAATTAATTTCATACAATTAGGAGTCGCTCGCAAATTGCCCCGAATCGGCGATCAGAGGACAATCGATTCAGCGGAGAATTGCTTCCGGGATATTTCTGATCCATCGTACGGGCGATAATTCGCGCATGCGCCTTTAGCCTTTAAGTTTCTGTGGCATTTCATTAGGCAAGCGCCGCGCGGCATAATTAATTCAGCCCCGGATCGTCGATTGTGTTCGGCGCGGCGCGGCGGTCGATTGATTTTTCACCGTGTCTCCCGGCCAAATAGAGAAACTAATTATCGGACGGCCGACGCTGCCGATAATACGCATTGTCGCGACGCCTCATTGTTCTCCTGGATCTATTATAGCGGCGTGGCAAAACATCGTCGCGGCCTCGCCTCGCCCGGCTCATTCAAATCGGCGGCCGGCCGCGAGTTCGTCGTGCGTTTCCATTTCGCACGTGCGAGAGAGAGGCGCATGTGGGTGTCGCGTGATTTAAGTGTCTCGGCGGCACGGCCGCGGGCGATTTTCTCGATCCTGGGCGAGCTCGCCCCCGTTATTGTGCAATCGGCCGCCGGCGGCGCGGCTACGTGTTTTATATACTGAAAAAAGTGCTACCGTTCGAATAATATTTATTTGATCCAAATAAAATGATTACTCCAATATCCCTTGGCAAATATTTGCTCTACAGGTAGAGATATAATTGACCATGTACTATATATATATATANAGGCGCATCCGCCCGCTGACGTATTCTGGGTCAGAAGTTCCTGACACCTGGATCCGGCTGATTATTATTGCCGCGTTCGCCACGGAATCTCGGCGAGGTCTGCACCGGATGTATTCACCGTCAGAGAAATAGTGCTATGGCGGCACGATCGCAGAGAGAGAGAGAGAGAGAGAAAGAGTGGAAAGAAATGAGGCTCGGTTTCAATCGCAACGGGTATGATGGGCGCATCCGTCACACGCGGGAGGAAACGCGCGATGGAAGACGTTTCGAAGGTGTGAAGAATGCGCGGGATCTAAGCGGTAACTTAAGCGCGCGCACTCGCGGCGCGAGCGTGCGTGAAATTATAAGTTATTGCAAATGCGCCCGTAACTCGCGGGAACACATCGTTTATGTCGCTACTAATTATCGTCCTTATGAATTCCGTGCCGGGACTATTGGCCGGTCCCGTGCGCGATTAATGAGCGCGAGACGAAATCGCGATAACGGGCGTTCTCGCTCTATTCACTTTTCTCTCTCTCTCTCTCTCTCTCTTTCTCTCTCTTTCTCTCCAATCTTTTTTTCAGAGAGCCGCTCGTTTATCACCGCGACCAGATACTATCGTTGCTCGTCGATGAATACAGCAGAACTTCGTTTACAAGATTGTTGTGCGAGATCCGTGTCTGTCAAGCTGCTCGAAACGGCTGCGCCGACGGCGGACGTATTAATAAATCGTTGCGGGCGAGTATTGAGCGCGACTATTACGTAAATCCGATTAAATCCGGCAGATCTCAGCGATAAGCCACGCCGTCTGTAATGATACGCAACCGAATCTCGTCGATCTGCCGCGATTTCCGCACGCGACTCTTTCTCTCTCTCTCTCTCTCTCTCGATACTCCTTGCGACGCCAGCCAGCCGACGAAGAAAGGCGAAACGTCAAATCGCGCCGATTACGAACAATGCTGTGCCCACACGATCTGAAATCTTCCGTCCCCCGAGCGGGAATTCCTGGCGGTGCACCAACCCATGTCGTGGCCCGCATTCCTGACGCCACCCGCGGCCCCGGAGAGCCTTCGTAAATGCCGAGCGCGTGTGCGCTATTGTTACCGCTCCAGCCGTGATTTGTCGCAATTAAGGCGCGATCCGTTCAATATCTCTCCCTTTCTTAGGCGCGCACCCGCTCGTATTCGCGCCCTCGGCGACTTCCGCGGACCTGCCGATCGCTAATTTATGTGCCGGTACGACGCCGAGATCGGCTAATTGTTTTTTCCGTTCTCCCTTTCGCCCGTCGAAGAGTCGTACGTCTTGTTGCGTGTCGCGTGACTCCGGCCGGCTCGCCCAAGCTTCACCGTAGATCACTCGGCGGCTCACGCCCGAGATCGGCCGATCTATCCGACGCGTAAAAAGCATCCGGCCGGGACAATTTGCGTTCTCCCCGACGGATCTCTCTCCGCCGGATCCACCTCGCAGCCACCTCGCACCTGGCATTCCGGTTTCGCGTTCGCGCGAACGAACGAGCGAGCGAGCGATCGGCATCGAAGATGTCGCGTGGGCGGCGGCGCAGTCCTTGAGACCCCCCTCCCTCCTCTCTCTCTCTCTCTCGCAGTGTCATTAAGATACGGTTAATTTACGGCAGTCGTAATGCGAATGTAGAACATTGTTCAGATTATCGGCGGCTAAATTGTCGTCCGGAGACCGCGGAGATGTCTCATTACGCCGCGTATCGCGATAAATCAGGGCTCGGCATCGGGGCCCCGCTTTCCGGGGCCCGCTATCGGCAGCTGTAATTGCACGAGCGATGCGGACGGACGATATCCTTACCTCTGTGTCTAATCCCAGCCGGCGAGCTGCCCGCTGCCCGATCAAGTCCGCGCGAATTCGCGCAGTTATAAATCAATCGGGATATCGGAAAAGAGTGCCACTCTTATCGCACGAAATTATACAACACTGCTGAATGCACTACTCTGAGGAAGGGTTCATCGTCCCGTGGAGCATGCACGGGGTTCGGGTGTACGAAGGTGCTTCGCCCAAACGTCTAAAAGACGTCTAAAGGTCGTCATTTACGACGTCTTAGGACGGCTTAATGTTACTTGAGGTTGTATAGGGCTGCATACTCTCTCACAACAATGTTTATTTCTTGCTTATTTTATTATGCTAAAACTGGGATAAGCTTGACAAGTTTTCAGCTAATATTCTCTTGTGCGTAAACTTAATTATTTATTTCATTTATATTTTTCACTTATTTTTTTATTTATTTTCGGACGAATTAAAAGAAATTCTTTTAACAATATTAAAAGGAAACGGTAAGAACGGTAAGTTATACGTCTCTAAAGTATGTTGTAGTGGTTTTTGCAACTTTATTAAATATTTGTGATACAAATAAATTGAAGTAATCAATATGTATTTAACTACATTATGTACCAATTTATGCGTGTGAAAATCATGTATCCATTTTAGGCTAACTTTGTCACATAACCGTGTTCGTTTCTATAATTTCGCGAAGAGATGCGTTTCTCATCGATGCGATTACGCTTCTCTAAATATTCCACGAGTTCCCAGCGAGGTACTGAGACTGCCGTCGGGACGTTTCCGTATGTTCCGCCAATTCCCTATTTACCAGAAACTGGCAGCGTAAACTTCTCACGTGTGAATAGGAAGAGAGAATATTTCGAAAGCGCGATCGCATGACGATCAATGATTACTCAAATCCTGCCCTCGCGTTACCTTTGGTACTCGCGGTTCCCCGTGCTCATCCTTCGCCCCGGCCTCCTCGTCTGGCATCCTGCGGAAGGCCCGCGGCGAATTTCATACGCGATAAAATATACCGACCGCGCATCGAATCCAATTAATCACCGTTAATTACGGGCGCGGGGGCAGGCCCCGGCGAGCGAGGACGATTAATGAGTAATTGATTTCGATCACGCCACTCGCCGTTCCGGAAAAGAGCCACGCCACGGTCACCGGCGGTGCTCGGCTCGTAAATTTTTTCTCGCACAGTGCTCTCTCGCGCACGTTCAGGACGAAGGGCGCCATATCGCCTCCCCCTCCCCCCTCATTGCCCTGCGAACGTTATGAAATTTTGAGTCGAAATTTAGATCAATTATGTGCAGCACAGACATCTATTTCTTACTTTAATCCGTTTTTTTTTAAATAAATTTCGCATAAACTAGAGATACACTGAACAAAAGTAGTTGAGTCAACGAAATTTTGCTTAAACGAACAGAATTTTTTCAAGCACGTTTTTCAAATACGTTTAGTCCACTGAATAAGTTATTAATAATAATTCCCGTAATGAATTATTAATTGATTCAACGATTGCGATTTGGCCAGCAACCATATCAACGCAACATATCGTTACGCTAACGCGTAATTTGTCCATGACATTTTTTCGGACATAACATCTTTTTGATCGAGGAACCGCCGATTTTGTCAAACTAACCGCTTTTTTTCTCACAGTGCAGATATAATTGAAATTTCAGGTAGAAAGGGTTATACCGACAATTTGTTCGATTTTCTATTACTTATGGCCGTGTGTTTGCATATTTTGCCAAACCTCTTTCGCGGAACCGTAATATTTCCCTAAAAGTATCGTAAGATTTCCGAGCGCTGTCTGCGAAAACTCATTACCGTTCGAATTGAGTTACTCGCTCGGCGCTCATCGCTGCTCGACTGCGTCCTAACAAGCGTGTAATTAGCGGTCCCTAATTTTTCGATGAAATCGAGCTCCGGCATCTCTCTCTCTCTCTCTCCGCGTATCGACGATGCCAGCCGCGATTAGACGTATCCGGTGTGCCTGCGTCTCGGCCCCGCTGTCAGATAGACTAATCTGCGGTCAACCAACTCCGAAGCTCACGCTCCTCCTATCCAACCGACCGATTAACGACCGCGCGGCTCACCTGACTCGCAGTAATTCAAATTCGAAGGAGGCCGAGAACGGGCCGCGCGTGTGTAAATGCGCGCTGCATTGCGTGTCAGGCCCACAAGCTCGAAAGCATAAATTCCTCGTCCCGCCTTCCTCCAGCCTGGGTCGACCGCCGCTCGAGGCGGAACGGACCACGCGAACTCCGTGCGCAGCGGCCTTGCAAAATCGCCCTTAATTCCATTCCGAAATCCGCGCGATAATTCGCATAACTCGATATAATTCGAGATTGGATTTTCCCCTCGGTCTGTCCGACGATAATCGAAGTCGCGACAGAGAGGCCTTTAATTAATTAGCGCCGGGCTGCTCGAAGGAGGATGCGTTGATCGACGCTCGATTCGCCGATCGATAAGGGAGCGTCGCGTATGTCGCGAGAAACGCTGAGTTGTGATTACATTGTTTGCAGCTGAATAGAGCCGTCCGCATGGGCACGCAACACCATTGTGGGCACCCGGGGAACCTGCCGCGCTCTCTTCCCTCCCTCACCCTCTACCCCTCTCCCTCCCGCCGCCCGTGTGTGTTGGCTTACACTTTATATAAATATACAAGACCGGTAACCCGATGGTTACCGGTTCCACGTACCGGAAGGTACGCTCTCCTCCTCGACACGTAGCTCTCTTCCCTCAGCTACGTCTCGATTAAAAATCGTGTCATTGAGTTACGACAAGTGCGCCGACTATATTATAAAACGGGGATTCTATGCGGCGACGTGTGATTATTTACAGTTAGCCGCGTTTAAAGGAGCTAAAGTATGCTGCGGTGGGATAACACACCGGCGGGAACGAAATGCATTCGGTGCGCGCCGGCCGAACGCAATCTCTCGTCATAATTGCACGATTTATTATGAAATCAATTAAACTGCGCGAGCACCGGCGAAAAAATTACCGGTTGTCACCGTTCGCATTCGCGTCAAGCGTTAACCTCTCGAGGCCGAGGTCGAGTGCGTGCTCTCTCAGCCACCTCGTTATAAGCCGATCGGCCGATCGAACGTCTGTCGATTCGTGTAACGTTTTTGACAACTCTCCGAAATTATATAGCGCGGAGTATGACGAGTCCGGAAGACCAAGGCGGTCTTTGTTTCGCATCGCGCCCTTTTCAAAGAGCGCGCTGATCGACGCGAGGATTTGGAGGACGCCGGCGGTATCGCGACGTTATCGGAGGCACAATGCTTCTCTTGTGTAGAAATGGGAATTATCGTTAGATCGAGTGATCTCAGCATAATCATTAATGAATCAAACCGATAAATGAAATCCGAAGCTCTCGAGCGGACTTACGTTACTTACTTACTAGGGGTAGCGTTGTATTCGAAGGAGAGACCGCCGATACAATATCGATTTTTCCTCGAGCTAAAAACCTCGGTCATACCCGGTCGAATGCACACTTTCACTAGTTAAACTAATTGTTTCCGCAGACTAAAAACTGTAAAATATTTTTATGAAGGGTGGGAAGAATTAAAATGCTCGCGCGCGTTTGGGATATTACCTCCTAAAATTAAATCTTATCTCTCGCGCGTTTGATACAGAACGGCAAAACGAAGATTGAGATAATCGCGAAGCAACTTTGTTTTGCGCGAAAGGCGGTCGCTTCGACTCTCCCTCTCTCTCTCTCCCTCCCTCGTTCGCGCATTCCAAAAATAGCGCCGGCGAAATTTCGAGTCGACGGCGCGGCCTCATCTTTATTCAGACGCGGTCGAAATTCCGATAAAGTGTCCCGGCAGATATCAAAACTCTGCCGCAACGGGTAGGGATGCTCATAATGCGTATAGATTATCGCGGTGGGATTGAACGCCGATACATGCTAATTAAAATTTGCGATGCGATTTCGATGAAGAACACAGAGAGAAAGGGAGAACGGTCGCAATTCTACCGACGTCGATGCCGACGTCTACGTCGAGCAAGGCCTCGCTAATTAGCGATGCAAATGCGCCGGCGACAGGACCGGTGCGACGTCTGCGCTTATTGTCGAAAGCGCAAAAACTGCGTCCGCCTATCTATTAAGCTTACGTCGCAGGTGTCGCGTCGTTTTGCGAAGTTTCCACCGCGAATCCGTTCTCATCGCTCGTCATGTTCCGCGAAGCGAGCTGTTCTGCCTCGCGCGCTTCGCGATCTTATCTCGAGGTTTATTAAAGCGGAGTTAATTAGAAGATTCTAGATAAATAATTACACCGGTACCGTTTGTGCGGGTCACGCTGCGACAAGACGAGCGATATTTTTTCTACGATAAATAAGATCTCATCGTTCATAGCAACGTTTATAGCATTGCTCTCTCATTTTCAAATGCTAGCACATAGCGGATTATATATAGTAATTGGATCTTAGAATAGATGGCGCCATCTACTCTCATATCATATTTGATATCATATAATGACCAGACAACGGCTGGATCACAAAGCCGACCGGGCATTTTAGCGGCTAGTCAGCCAGTAACGAGCTAGAAAATTCGATCTAGCCCGGTATTAGCTTCTGATTCGGGGCCGACCAGATACATTTCCACTCGGGTGAGTTTTCACGCTGTCCAACGCGTCGTTGCGTATTCGCGGGCGCAATTTCCGCGAGAAAGAAATCCGACGCGTGGCTCAAATTGCACCTTCCTGGAAGGTGCGATCGAAGGAAAAAGGGAATACCTCGGCATTACGCAAACGAGTCCGTGGGAAAGTGATACCACCGCGGTTTCTTAGCCGTCAGCCAGCGACGGTTCAGTGTGTTTCCGATCGAAATATCAATCATCTCGGCGACACACTCGCGGCGCAGCTACGCCTCGAAAATGTTCTCGGGCGCGACGGAGCGCGCGCGCGTGATGGACGAGGCGCGGATTTCACAATGGATAATTACGATGTAAAAGCGAGGCGAGATATAACCCCGTTCTCGGGCCGACGCGCGGTCAAACTGGGACGCGAGAGGCGCGCGTTCCATTCCCGCGTAGTCAGCTGCTCGCCTGCGATTTTCATCCGGTTCGTTCGCTCCTACGACTTCCGGCCGCGGAATTGTAAAAACCGCTCGTAAATCACGCCGTCGGAGACTCGCGCGCCCGATATTTTCTCTCTCTCGCGCGCGCGTGCTAGTACCAGCGGGCACCATTATCGGTAAACACACTATTAGCGCGGGGGTACCGTGTACCAATCTAGACTCATAAAACTGGCCGAGTGTCCGGTAATAACGTGCGAACGCGCTATCCATCAGCCGGGACAAAACAGTTAAGCGGCCCCGTAGCGGCCGCGGTAATGAACGCCGGTCGAGCGAGGCGAAATGTCGGCGAAAAGAAGCCCGGCTGTACACGCGGCTAAATCTCCTCGCCGTAATTCTCATCGTCGATCGCGCCGCCCTTATTACGGCTCCTATAATAGACCTATTACTTTCGGCCCTTCTTCGAGAAGTTATCCTCCAGTGGGAATATTCAAACCATCCAGAACGAGAGCGAGTTCATTCGTGGGATTTAATTAGCGGAGTGAAGTATATCTTTTCCCACGTCCCGCGACAAGTCGAATCATTCCGACGTCGGGGAGTTGCTTTTGAAGCGACTTCGAGAAGTTTCTCCTCGCGTACGTGCCCTCGAAATTTCTTCGGGTGAAATTCCACGCGGAAAGTAGAATGACGCGCGCTAAGAGAAAAGTCTGATTAAAAATTCATTTTAAATTTGAGTGACGCATTCACTCTTCCGAGTGTTTCCGCAATATTTTTACCGTCACCTCGTGTGAATTTTTATCCACTTTGAGTGAGAGATTTCACTCGAAGAAATTTAGAGAGTGTTACGAAAATAGAATGGCTGTCGAGGCTGAAATCGGTAGGGCGTATGTGTGCGCGTTCATCGCACGCAGGAAGTACCGTCACGCGTATCACGCAAGATGGTGGTCGATCGAGAGTGCCAGTGAATGATGCCGGTATACTTGTCTAGTTAAGCGCGGGAGCTGCGTTGCGATCGATGGTTAATAACACTTTGAGAGCATCCGGACGTTGCGATCACCATCTGTTGTTTTCCGTATCGTCCGCATAGCCTAATCCGAATGACCGGTAGTTTACGATTGCTTATCAACGTTGCGGATATCGTACGAATTAAAACTTCTTTAAAGTGGCGGCCATTTAAATTCTCAGAGTGCGAGGCGAATTAGGCACGTTCACACGGACCAGAATAACAATCTCGGATATTTAATCTCTTTTCTCTTCACTTTCTTCACTTTACCTTCTTCTTTTTCACCTTCGTAAATGTGAAAAATCGCTGTCGTGTCGTTCATTAAGCTTGTCAAGGTCAAAGTTAGTTATTTACTTAAAAAGAAAAGGGAAAGAGAGAGAGAGAGAGAGAGAGAATAAGAGAAAGACAACGAAGAAAAGAAGCATAGATAAATTTGTGATGACGGAAGAGAGCTGTCATTCTCTGTCCGGCTCTTCGAATTTAGGAGTAACCTAATTTGATTTAACTAAGACCCGTGGGGAGCAGGCAGCGCAACGTTTGAAAAACGTTAAATTACTTCCGATTCCTGGTGGATAAAATCAGTATCCGAGTCCTATCTACCTCTTTCTCATTTTTCCGCTAATCGAGCGTTAACTGCTTGGGCACGACATTGCGCTCGTTCGCACGCATACGTTCGCACGTAAGTTACGGCGCGAGAGTCAAGTCGGGGGTAACCGCGGGCGTAGCCTCTCTGGCCTACCTCCTAATCTAACCTCGCAGACGGCACTGCCGCATGGCAAAATAAATCCACCTTAATGATATCGCGCGTAGTGCCGGGGTGACGCTATCTCGGCCGGTTGGCGCACGTGAGAACCCACTGACACCTCGACGTCCGACGTTTCGCGCCGCACCACTCGCAGCGAAACGCACGAGCAATCGCGCGCGGAGCGAGAGAGTAGATGGTATCACCGGGATTTTCAGTCTGGGCTGTTTGTCCCTCGCGTCATTTGTGCGGCTCATTTATGTGGCGACGGGCGGCGTGACATACCGTTCGGGACAATGGTCATTCTTGGGACCGAGCGCGAATAGATTTTGTCTCTTCTTGTAGAGTTAGTCACGAAAAGGTTGCTACACACTTGTTTTTTTTATACATTTCGAAACGCTGGGCCCGATAAATGGGAGATATTCTTCGGAACGCTGAGAAAAAGGTTCCTTCAAATTCAATAAATTTCATCACATCCAAACATATTTTATCAGGCACGCTCCGAAGAAACCAGTGTTTCGATTAGTAAGTACGATTGTTAGACTCTTCAACGAATATGTATGTTTATCTTAAGTCAAAAATTGGTTTGAAACGAAAGATGATTTCCTTCTAAAGAAATTATTTGTTTCATTTTACATATTCATTTTACATATTTATTGTAACCAAATAATATTTTATTTCGTTAGAAGATATTATTTCAAATAATAGCGTTCTTTCTGTTAAATAATCGAGTTTACTCTTAGAGTTTAAATTGCAGTATTTAGACGGTTTATCAATCTTTTGTAGCTTCCCGAGCGTATTAGTCTTCGATAAAGTACAATGACTATTTTACGATGAATTATTACACCGAATATATGCAGAGACGATTTTTACAAACTAGTTACCCGTTTACCACAGCGCGACATTGCGGTAGCAAAGTGTTAACATCGCCGTAGTCGTGAAGGAATTTTCAACTGCTCGTATCACGTAGACTTACGAGCCGTTATACACCTTAGAAAGGAGGTTACGCACAGAAGAAGACGGTAAAAGTAAAACAAGATAAGAGAAGATACATCCAGTTGATTGATAACGGAAATAAAATTTTTTTCATTCGCTCGGAATATCCCGTGTTATTACCCATCTGCGTCCAAATTTCTCCGGAAGCCGCCGGTGTCGTTGGCAACAAATCGACCGTGAGATCGAGCGAGCGATCTTAGATTTAACGAGATACGCTCTCCTTCTACGTCGAACTCTCGAAGCTCCGGATGGACCACCAAAGAGAGATCCGTTCTCTCGGAGATAGGGAGAACAGCGAACGGTTCTCCGGCTCTAGGAAGGATCTTAGGTTAGAAAGAGTCACCGTTAGAATCGCATTAATATTGCTTGATAGATTCCCCGGTAGCATCGCGTCGACCTCCGCGAAGAGTCCTGTCGGAGAATAGGGAGCAGTTAGATCGCGGCATTGTGACGGACCCGTGGGACGTCCAAACGGTACCGGGAATCGGCAGATATCTCTCCCCTCCTTCTCTGTTTCTCTCCCTCTTCCTCTTCTTCCTCGTTTTCTCGCCGGGGACCGGTAAATACCACTAATCACTTCTCGATCCTTTCTAACCCGCCTTAACCCCGCCGCGGTAAGAGTTATAGCAGTTGGTTTTATTCGGACTGCCTCCGTCAGGACCTCGACCCGGACGTTCGCGGCTGAAAGTCACGCGCCGCGAGAGATTCGCGAATAAGTCGGCAGGATCTCGAGGGATGCGGCGTTGAAGTCGCTCCTCGCCGGCGATATTCGGACAGGCATTTTTCGAATTCGGGAAGCATCGGTCAGACTTGAGATGGGGAGGAAGGAAGGGTGGGAGAGAGCAATGATGGATTAAAATGATCGGATTAAATGAAACTAAGCACGGACGTTCGATATGATAAAGTTTTGTATATAATTGGTAAATATGTAACAAAAGAGTGTAAATGTGGGATATATAAAATTTGGTAGAAGTCATGTTACAAAGTGAAGTATAAATCTCGGGCCGCCATTGCAATTTATCGGCAATTAGAAACGAAGTCTAGATTCGTGAGAGTTATCCCCGTGTTGTATCAGTCGGTAATCACCGCGTCGATTCCGCCGAGGATCAAGCGCGGTTGCGATCCTTTGCAGTCCGATTTAAGAGGAATTCAAGTTGAAAACACACGATTTCAGGACGAATTGAACTTCACGAAGTGAGGCGGACAATAAGCAAAGACTTGTTGTTTGTCGCAATAGCAGTTAACAAATTTGCCAAACGTTCGTACGAAATGTCAATTTCGGTTTTACGAGGACAAAAAGAAATAGAAAGGATACACACGACTGCGGAGGATCGTCTTGTTGCGCGCGCTCACGATCGGTCGCGTTCTCGATCGATGACTACTTCCTTGTCGCTGCTGGTCGACGGGCTGCGCGATCGGCTTCGATCGCGGCTACGGCTCAGCCGGAACGGTGTCTGTTCGCTGCTCCTCTTGTACAAATCAGTCGTGTCCTTACGAAGGTTCTCCACCGGGGTGTCCCTTAGGGCGTGCGCCGAGGGTTTCCTGGAAGTGCACCTGCACTTGGCCGTGAGGGACCTCGATTCAGGAAGACTTTTTACCCTTCTACTCCTGCTTCCGCTCCTCCTTCTCCTCCTCCTCCTCCTCCTCCTCCCCCTCCCTCTTCCTCTTCCTACCGTGCTCCTGCCCCTACCGCGACCTCTACGACCTCGCCCTCGTCCTCGCGATCGGCCACGTCCTCGTCTCCGCCTCCGTCTCCTGCCTTGCTCCAAGGGCGTCACGGTGTGCGCTTTGTACAGCATGTCGGGATCCATATTGAGGCTATAGTAGCCGTGATCTTTCTTCAAGATGCCGTAGTCCAGGCCGCGTTTCAGAGCGGCGTAGATCTAGAAAAGAAACGTCTCCTGACAGCGTCTTTCTCTGCGCTTATTAACGTTAAATTCTCGGATAAACCTTCTCCATTGTAAACGATTAATATCGTAGAATCTACACCATTTTTCCCCCTTTGAAGGAGTTAGAAAAACGTCGGAAAGTTATCGTTGAGCGCATTGATAATGAAGGCTTGAAGAAAACCCGCTTTTTTCAATTTTCCGAAAAGAAACCGAAGGAATTCGTGAGAAGGAAAGCGTTTTTTCACGGTTTCTTCGCGAATAAAAAACCGAAGAGAACCGCGGAAAGTATGAAAAGAACCGAGTTCTTTCCGAATTTTTAAAATTATAATTAATATTCATCGAAAGAGGGAAGAAGAGTACAACGAAAGAGAATAACATGGAAATCGTTTCGTTAATGGATCGATCAAAACTACGTGAGATAAGTCCAAATCAGATACCTGCTTTCGCGTATTCGCGTCGGTCGCGTTGTACTGCATCTTAATGTAGTTCATGATTTCCTTCGACGTGGAGCCACGGAGCTCCCGCAGATTACGAATGGCGGAGGCCACGAGGGCCGACATCTTCGGCTTCACCATTCTCTAGGCTCTTGTTTCCCTTCTCAACGATGCGATACCGAAGTGATAACGTCGCGTCTGCGCGTCGTCTCATGAGCAGGACTCGGAGAGGTGGGTTAGGATGGCGAAGGGCCTCGAAGGAATCGAACCCGTCCGGTCACCATCTGGCGCGCGTTGCACGATGTAATCCGGACGATTCGTCGTGGCAGCTCTCCTACGATTCCGAACGACCACGAGCTGCAAAATGGCTCGTACTCCGGAGTGAATTTGCACTCTCCGAAACAATGCGCGATTTGCCGGCGCGATTTTAGATCACCAAGAAGATTTAATAACCGATGGAGGTATCGGTCGTGTCCGTGTGCCGAATGTGATTTTGTGAAGGGAGAAAACGGGATGCGCGCCGATGACGTGCTCGGAGATAACTGAGCGCTGTTAACGGCACGTTATTTTATCATACAAGTGTTGCTAGGAAATTAACGTTCGCCTCGTTTGAAAAGTGACGATCTCTATACCGAGTGATAAATGCTGAGCAAACATCTGGAGCCCGAACTCACACGGATCGGCACAGTTTTGCGCGTGAAGTTCTATCATTTTGGAGCTTCCTATAAAAATAACATTATATACTCCTAAAAATGATTCACCGCTTTTACTCCTCATATGGGTCCGCGTTCCGATCCGTTTTTAGCTTGTCTTATTATTTTTATGCTTATTTCTCGCACTCTCAGGCACGCACAGTCCATTAAGCAGGGGAATATGACACACGAGCATGCATGAATATTTTTTAGGAGATTGTCCGTCTGCGATACTCGTTTTCCGGTCGATGAGACGGCAGCACGTTAATACGTTTCCCCGTTTTACTACGAAAAGAAGCACGTTAAAGAATCGTGCGTTTACTCGTGCCACCTCAAAATGCGCAATGTGAGCGCTTGTGAGCGTTAAACGAGTATTTTGTACTCGTAGCTAAACGCACGTTTGCACGCCTCAAATTTACCTAGCACTCTCTGTACGTGTTTACTACTGAAAAATATTCAATAGCACGCTTGTACCATCCGATTATACTCGTGTGCAATCCATTATAATATAACTCCACTATCATGCGTTATTACAGAGAAGTGTTCTCTTCCGATCTAAAATCAGAGTCACACTCACTCAGCCGAAAGCGGCCGAATATTTCTGTAAGGACATACCAGAAAGGAATAATTTCACGTGTAATAATAATTATACCAATTTGTGCACAGGAATTTAAATTACAAGTTTGATTGTAACTCTAATTACAAGCACACTTACGGTGAAACAATAACAGCAAGAAAACCGATCGAGCAGAGCTTGCTTATTAGCTAGTCGATTTTTTTTATCGATGGAGCGATTGCTCGATTTTGACGTGGAGGAACAACAATAAGAAAAAGACACGGGATACCGTGCAACAGTTGGTAATTACAAAGTGTAGTCCGTAGCATCGACACATTTTCACGAGAGTCGCTTACACGACGTTGGATTGAAGGCAGGCGTCGTCGAGAGATAAGAAGGCGCGTGCGACAAGTTACACGACGTTGGCCATCGAATGGCTCGGTTTCTTGCCGACCGTCACTCATTTCATATTCCTCGGACACGCGCGCGGTATCCTTTTTTCTGCCTCCCCGTGACAGCGTGTGCGCGCGTTTTGCGTAATAGGCGGCGCGCGCAACGTGCCGTCGCTCGGATAAATATTGCGCGACACTCCTGTTGAATTTCCCCTTAATTAATACGCTCATTTTTAACAGCTGTCATGCACGTACAATTGGAAGCGTGAAAGAAATACGCGGTTGGATCGGCTGGGATGGCCGCGTCGCCGTGCGACTCCCATTAACACCGCTGGTAATCACCGTCGAAAATCTACCCGCGCGATTTATCATCGCACGATGGATGCGATATAAGTAATATTAACGACGACAAAACGTTTGCGACGCGCTCGAGATGCCCGTCTCTCTCCTCTCTTTCTCTTGCAAACGCGCGTTCACGTGTATCGCGGAGGCGGGCGACGTGCAACATTGTGACTGCATAAATCTAATGGAAGCTCGGGGTCACGGGGTCGTCGGTTCGTAGGTAGTATTTTGTAGCCAAGTCGCGCTACCGCCGACCGCGCGGTACCGCTTCGCGGTGTTACGCGGCACGACGACGACGCGACGGGACGCTCTCCGAGGGTCCTCTTTCTCTACGCAGCTCTCGCATGGTCGTCTCATTATCCGTCCTTAACGGTGCCGTCTCGCAGTCGAGGAAAAAAGTGGCGATTTCAAGCCGCCGTGCGCGCGCGTGGAACGCGTGTATCCCCGGACGACGAAACGACTTGCCACCTCGTCCGGTAATTGGACGGTCGAGGATGCCGCGGTTTACAAGAATAACGTGGCAATTTAGCCGGCCGCTTAAGTCGCAGCGCGCGCGCGCGCCGCGCCGACGATTCCTTCGTTAATCAGCACCAGGTGTCGCGAAGTCGCCGCCTCGCTGAATGCGCACCTGCTTGTAAATGCCCGCGTCTATACTCCAATAATTATTTATCAACGTCGCATTGAGAGCGGAGCGAGTCGCGAATGCTCTCTTTCTCGTCGCGACTCGTCGCCGGCGTTTTATCGTTCGCGAGCACGGCGCTTCCCGTTCTTCAGCGCGTTCTTCAAACGCACGGGAACCGCGCCCTCCGGTTCTCCCCGATGCGTTAATTAAATTCAATTGATTTGCGCGAACGTGTATCGATCGATCAGCGACGGTGAAGCGGCGGCGATTCGAAACACGGGGCCGATGTAACTTTGCAGAGTTGGCGTCGCGTCAGAATCGGGCGTTTATTCGCGATAACGGGGAGATAGCGACTTGAGGCATCGTCTCCGAGAACGATGTTATGCATCTGGTAAATATCGTTACGTAGAAATATATCCGAATTTTCAATATTATGAATGGAATACGTTGTGCCTTATAATGCGGTGAAATAAGCGATATACATGTGATTCCTTTGACTTTGTTGGCTTTTACGAGGAACGTATTATTCGTGGACCTGATACGAGATACGAAGCGTTTCTTACAATAAAGGTGAGCCATTTGTGTAAAAGAGATGCGCAAAATGAAGTGCCAGACTAGATTCGGGTAAATAATGACTGCGATACTCCTTAGCGAATCTTTACTTGGATTATAATTAAGTTTTACTCGGACCAAGCAAATATTGAAACTTTACCCAAGTAAAAATTTGCTAAGTACTATCGAAGTATTATAATTGTTGATTATTAATTTACACGAATCTAGTACTTTTATCTGTTTTTTTCATACATCCACTATTGAAATACATAATTATAAAAGATGAGACAATTCTTTCGAATTTTAGTCTGTTTCAGTAAGTGAATTTTATATTTCGACGTGACTTTTCTTCAAATTACAGTAGTATTAGTTATGAAATAGATATATTCAGCAGTATCTGTGATAAATAGCGGATCCTCATCTTTGCCAAAAGTCTTACATTAAATGTGTACACTTTCCCGTATTTACTCTCTCCAAGGTAAAACTTGCCGAAATTACGTCACTCTCGATTCCTGATACCGGACAAGCGCGCGCGCTCGATATTGCTCGCGCTGCATTCCAGCCGATAAAACCACCGTGGCGCATTATCCGAACCGATGTCACGAGGTATTGCTTCATTGACTCCTCGTGTAGAGGATGTTGGCAAAAAGCCGATCCTTGTGGAACTCTAGGAACGTGACTTCGTAACATCGACGGCGATGACAGCGGCTGGACGATGAGCCCGGGCTTTGTTCCAGGACTGTATCCGCGCCGTCGGGAGTCCGACAGGACCATAATAAATGTCGCGCATCAGGATAATTGCGCATGGAATTCGCCGCTCCCACGACTAACACGTTGTTGCCGGCCGACGCTGCGGGTGAAACGCCGAGCCGAGGGGGAGCCCGGGCGCGGTTCCTCGCGCCGCACGCTCCTGACGGAATCACAGAGAGAGAGAGAGATGGGGGGGAGGGGGGTAAATCCCAGCGCACCGTGTGCATATGTGTAAGTGTACGTGTGAGTGTGGGGAAGCCATCACCCCGTTCGCCGCGGGATGTCCGGCCGGACAGAATGTGGTAAACCGAGCGTGACGATTGCTCACCGGGGCATTTTTACACCTACGCTCGCTTTCCAGGAATCCATCGATCCCGATCCTCCACACCTCGCGGCGTCTAATGCCCGTGACTGCCAGGCGGACTTTCTTTCTAAAACAATGTCGTGGCTTCCCGGAGCGCGTACGCGATTTTACTCGGCGCGAGACCGTTCTTCTTCTTGCTCGGGCTTGGTTGCACGGTCGGTGCGTCGTTAGGACACGTTCCTTCCTGAAGGAGGAACGTGGCGAACCAGAAGGTTCAGTCCCCCGACGTCCGTCACACGCCCGTCGCGTATTTTAAGGAATTCTCGCAGATGACCGCGTGGATCCGCGCTCTGATCGTGTATATTCGCGAATTTACTTATCCGTCGAACGAATCAAAAGTAATATCGAAGTAGAATTGCGCCGCACGGTTGTCCCGCAAGCTCCATTCTCGATGTCGTTCGTAAAGCAAGTGTGTTTGCTAACGCGCCGCGACGTTTCCACTAATATGCTAAATACGGTCGAGGGCGCGACCGGCGTATTGTGATCACCACCATGTCTCATTAGGATACCTATAAAGCGTAATTAATCGCGCCTGAAAAATCGGTTATACTGACAGAGAGAAATAGTGAAATAAATATATAAGAACGTAGTTTCGCTTGATAAATACTAAATTCATGAGTGATCCCGTTGACGGGCCGCTGAAAATACAATGCTAACAGGCGATACATCCTTAACGCGTTAATGAAAAATTTGTCCTACATCGGTGAAGGAAGTCTCTCGCGAAAGTTAGATCGGGGACATCTTTGCAACGCGTAGCGCGCAGAGGCGCCGCGCTTGTTTAAACAACGTTAGAACGCTTAATCGTTAGGATCAGAAGACCCGACGGCGATCCGGAGGTGTCGCGGTTCGAGGACGCGACTATTACGCTCCTTCAAGTGTACCTGGAGGACGCTCATTAAGCGACGCTAAGTTCGCACGTGGAACGACTTTCGATCGGCCCTCGACGCGGCCGATTGCTCGAACGGCCAATCGACGTGCTTGTCGTTGCATTGTACCCATGCCTGCCGCGATGATCGCGATTGGTCGATCGCGGCACCTTCCTGCCTTCCGCGAGAACGACAGTCGCGTACGTCGAACGTGTTATTCGCTTTGCATACTTGACCGTCGGCGCCCGATGCGGTTCATTATCCATCGTAAACGCGTTTTTGCCAGCGATCGCCATTTTGGATTAATTATCGCGACTGGGTACGCGTCACATTAGCGTTTTCCCCTGTGGCGCAATATATAAATTATTCGAGTGCCGTTTACACAGCTCTCTCTCTCTCTCTCTCTCTCTCTCGTTTTCGCAGCGAGTGCGACGACGCATGAATATCACGTAATAAATAATTGGTGTTCTCGGAACGATTGAGACGCGTTGACAATTTTATTATCATAATTTGTCCCGCTCGCGCATCTATCCGCGCGAGTGCGCGGTAACGCTTTTAATTACCGTCGCGCGAAGATATAATCTTTCCGTTCGCCGTCGTTCGCGCTTTAGAAAGCGCGTATTACCGGCGGTTACTTATTAGCGGCGTGATTTTTCGCACTCGTCCGGACACGGTCGCGCTTCTGTGATATTAATACTTGATGAAAGCGTTGCTCTCAACAGAGAGCGGGATCTTAACTCAATTAGGATAAACGGTTAATTCGCTTTGCTCGAGAAGAGCTGTTTGCATTTCAGGAGAGAATAATTGCAGTATCTGCAAACATCCGATTAGAGGAAATTGCTGCGAGTACACGATACGAGGTGCAAAGGAGAAAGAGAGAGAGAGAGAGACAGAGATCGCGTTCTGAGATCGTATCCATGGGAAGGTGCGGACAAAAGAGTCGCGGAAATGTCCCTCCGAGCTCTCTCAAAATACTCCTCGCGCTCAGCTCAAGTCGTGAAGAATAATCAGGGCGCGCGGAAATGATCGCGGTGAACTTTGTGACACCGCGGCTCGCACGGAGGAAACAAGTTTTGCTGAAACGGCAAATCGTTTGTTAATATGGTGACAGCAGAAAAATTTGTGTTTACGGAAATAATAATTTTGCTGTTATAGTGCGTCGTTGCGACAGCAATAAAATTTCGTTGACATAACCAAATTATTTTGCTGCCCAGCAAATAGTAATTAATACTTTTAACCAGGGACCCGAACCCGAACCACGGGCCGGAACCGGAACCGTAAACCGTACCGAAATCTTATAAATCCTACAGAACCGCAACCGGGACCGTTACATTTTTTTCGGTTTACGGTTCTTTTCGGTTCATTACTTCGGTTCTTATTCTGTGATTTAAAACGGCCATTCCTTTCATTTCATAATAAAATTCTAGTTATCACGAGAAAACAGCACATTGATTGGTTAGCGCGATTCAAGCATACGATATTGAACAGAAGAGGATTAATAAAAGAAGTAATATATTACAATTTTTGGATGAATAGAAAGACAATCATCCTGAATTGTACAAATTCTTGTAACGGAACATATATTCGGAGAATGTTCCGTTAGAGAGGTTACAAATAACGAGGATAATATTATATATCCAAAAAAGTTACGAGCAGTAGATGGAAACAGTGGAAAAAAGTCATCTACATCGAGGAAGTGATATTATTATTTTTTCTAATATATCATTATACACGTTACATAAATATATATAAACAAATAATTTGCTGTTCTAGCAAAATTTTGTTCTCCGTGCGCTCTCTCTCTCTCTCTCTCTCACCCTCACTTCTCTTTCCACAGACAATTCTGACACGACGAATCCGTTCCGTCCTTCCTCGAATTATCCGTGTCTTTTTGATCATCGGGCATTCGATACGCCGACGACCGCCCGAAGATTCTCTCTCTCCTTCCTTCTCTCTTTGCTACTCTCATTCGGTCTCGCGCGCGCGTCGATTTTCGACGCGGAGGGTTTCGCGGTAAAGGGTGAATTAATGCCGATGAGAACGGGCGCAGTTAATAAACCGGACTTATTAAACGATTACATTAACGCAACCGTCGCTGGAGATTAATGCACTCGGCTCTCGTACGTCTCACTCCTCGCGCGAGCGAGCCGGCGAGCGCGCGTACACGTGGAAAGGCAGGAGCCGACAAGAAATATGATCTACACGGTGTGGGCATCGCATCGCGCGCGGTAGCTTCGAGATAATTACGAGCGCGACCGGCCATCATTTTTGCGTATCGAAAGGCGAAAGTTCGTGCGCGCGAGTCGAACGACGCGAAGGCGACGCGTAATAAAGCGAGCTTTTTTAATGTCGGTTTAATTAGGCCGGAACCGCACCGCAGGGGCAGCCGTGATGAATGTGGCGCAGGGTTTGCCGCGCAATCGTACGAAGGATGTCCGACTATGTCGTCAAAAGCGATTCGCGACGCGTTCGACGGTAATGCGTTACGAGCGATTTGCGGCGCGATGCGAGCGAGATACAGTCGAATCGTGCGATTTCACTCCGGAGAGAAGGTGTGTTGTCTCATTGACGGCTCTCCTTTCCACATTGCTGATTGGCTGTCTCAATCTCCATGCGAGAATCTCCTTCGCTTGCTTGAACGGTTTAGTAAACGCATTATTTAATAATATGTAGTAACGTACAACGTACAAAAGTTATTAAAAATTGCTCGTTATTTCGAAAACCGGCAACATGGTCCACGCGGAAAAGGGTTAAAAGCGATTGGGGAATCCGCTCGTTCTCGCGAGAAATTTAACGCGACCGGCGGCAAAGCGGGGACGATGCGAGAGGTGAATTGGGAGAATTGGACGGAAAGAGAATTCTGGATGAGAGAGAGAGAGAGAGAGAGGAAAAGGCAGAGAAGTAGCGAGAGAGAGCGCTTGACTACACGAGAGCAGGTGGACGAGAAGAGGCGAGAACACGAATCTACTCGACCGGCGGCGACGTAGGTTTTCTTGGCCCACCCGCACCTACCACTCATCTCGATGTCACGTGTTTATAAATAGTGCATCAACGTAATGCCCAGCGGCTGTAACCGCGGCGAAAGATTTACGAACACCATGGCGAGCGACTAGCGCGAGTTGGGACGGCGCGCCCGGGACGCGAGACGCCCTGTGAACGCGGAAAGGAATTCGGCGGGAGATGTAATAACGAGGTTGAGCGGCTCGTGCCTGGTTAGGCGTTACCGATGATTCTCGGAACGGTTCCGTCTGGCTAGAGATCACCGGGCTGTATTATGCAGCGCTGTCACGTTCGCACATGATTGCGCATAGGAAACACGGTGGGATTTCTTCGCGTATCAACGTCCGACTCCGTCCAAAATCAAGGCTCCCCGCGGTTTCTCTTCTCTCCTCACTCCCGTCTCGTTCTCCCCCTCCCTTCGGGACGAACGTTCTCACTCGTGTCTGGAAAATCACGTCGACTCGTCGAACGAAATATACGCAAGAGACGGAAGGACGGGTCGATCGACGAGTCGATAACGGGCTTTCCGGGGGGATAACGATGGTAAAAAGAAAAGAAAAAATCGTTTTGAGAATCCATTTGGCGAATCGAACGTTCTCACGTTTCTTAATTTATCACACGCCGCTTCCCTCACTCGTAAAAACACGTGAAGCAGACGCTGCTGAGCGTGAGGTGGCGAATGATAGCGCGACCGATCGATCGTCGAGTCGTTATCCTTTTCACGATTCGATGTCGGATGGTAATTTAAAAAGAAAAAAGAAAAAGAAGGAAAATGTGACGCAAACGGGGGGAAGACACTTGCCTTGTAGATTCCTCTAGCTTGTATTTCCTCGTTGGGATGCACGTTCCTAATGAGACGACTCACCACTCTTTCACCTGCTTTCGGTGCCGCCGCGCCGCCGTAAAAAGTAGCCTAAGTGGACGCGACACGAGCGACATCGGAATCCCGAGAGTCGTAAAGGTATCTTCGACAACGTAACGACACATATTTCACGGACCGTGACTTTCTCGGATGCGTGCTAGCTATTTCTGCTATTTGCGACGCTCGTGTCAGATGTGCGCTCCCGCGTGGCTAACGTCGCGCCATTCCGTAATGCGAGCAAAGCACGCTGCTCGTGATCTCTGAGAGAGAGAGAGAGAGAGAGAGAGATTCACGCGCCCGCGGTCTAGTCATCATCGTCGGAATTCGTAACTCGACGGCGCCGATCGCCTCCAATTAGTTGCGCGCATACAAATCGTACGCGGCCCGAAGATAATTAATAATACGGAAAAAGGTCGTTGTCGTGCCGACAATGCAGAACGGATCGCGCACCGACGATAGCGATCTAAATTTAGTGAGTTTGCATACCGCCGGTGACGTAGAGAGGCTCCACGCGCGGAGTATCGACCGAAGTCGAGAATACCGTCGAGTAACTAAACCTCGGCTAATCTTGCTGCGTCCCCCTTTCCCCCCTCTCCCTCTCACATCCCAGTCTCTCTCTTCATCCGTGTTCATTAGGTAATCACGTAATCGTTACATTGACGAGCCGCTGATTATCTTAGCCGTGCGAAGATGGAGTAATTCTTAAGAGACCGAGAGAAGGATTTGATAACAATCATCACGATTTGTTGAATGTGTTTCGAACAAATGTCTGATTACTGCAACCAAGTTACTTAGTTTCATCTACCATAGTGCTATATACTGTATACAACATACTATACCATATACCAGAGTGAACCACGCAACGTGATCAGCTTAGTTCGGCCTCACGGAATATGGCGAATTAAAGACTCGAAAATAAGTATGGCTGGCCAGGATTAATCGAGCCTTTTAAAAATTGTCAGAAAATTACATTCGGAGCTGTTGTAAATATTTAATCTCTCTCTCTCTCTCTCTCTGTTGCGCGAGACGAGAAGAGTCGTTTCCGAGAAACATGAGTGTAGCACGTCGAAGCGCACAAAGCCGTGCATTTTGCCGCGGTTACATCTGCCGTACGTCCATCTATATCGTACGTGTCGGTTTCTCTGCGGCGTCATTAGTCGAAGTTGATTTAGGGGGCAAACGCCGTATATTCTCACCGCCGCCGCGATTAATCGCCCGTTTTAACGACGCGGGGGTATTACTCGGCGCGACGTGAACGGCCACTTAAATTTGACATACGGCGGAAGACGGCGAAAGATCTGTATCGCGCAAAATCGCCCAGACGAAACAATCGGCGTGTCGCGCGCGCGCGGAAGAAGGACCGAGGTGTACCACCGGGCTGAGAAACGTGGCACGAAGTGCGCGATTCCCTCTCGGCGGATTATATACACGGACATTTGTTAGGTTAATGGAATCCGCCCGCGGCTGCGGGGTACAATGCGCGGGGAAATAATGGGACTCTCGTAAGTTGGAACACGTTCGCGACGGCGTCCAATTCTGGCCGAACGAAATACACTTGACATCGAATTGCAATTTCGAGAGAGAGACTCTCCCGCCGAGATTTACACGTCAGATATTCCCCAGAATCTTTCGGCGAAAGCTACTTCGGCCGTAAGTCGCCCGGAGGATTCCCGCCGTTACGGGATAACGCGGCAAAAGCGGTACATCCTGTATAATCCTATGCAATAATTACAATCGTTTTCCACTGGGAAGACACACTCCTCCTACGAGCTTCGCTAAGTCTCGGGATTAAATCGCATCGGCAAGGGAAGGAGGGGGGGAGTAAAAGTGCCCGACCGCCTGTCCGATAATCCCGCAATCCATTTTGCTTATGATCGATGGGACGTTACTCGTTTTAACTCGGCGAAACGCCATTTCTCGCGAACGAGGGCGGCTGAAGAGCCGCTTAAAGCGGACGCGACGATCTCCTTCCGTAGCCACTAAATCACGCGATTCTAAGCTCACAGATGCGAGTTTATAAATGTATCTCCCACGCCCTCCACTGTCTGGCTGGATTTCTCTCTTTGTGGCCTTTCCAACACCCGCTCGCGCGCCCAACCCGCCGTCTCTCCGCGTTACGTGCGAACGTTTCGGGAGGGAAAATTAATTTGTTTCTTTCGAGACGCGTCGCGGCGACACCGTCGCCGAAAACGTCGGCTCGCCACGAAGAAAAGATCCTTCGGCTCAGAACCTTGAAAAACATACCGTATATAGAAAAAAACCTAATATATATCTTATGAAATTTTTCAGGAAAGAAAGAGAATCGATTTTAAAATACGTTTTCAAGTACACAGTAAACATCACATATTACGAATAAATGACCATAAAGTTTCATTTAAGCGTAATGCAAATGAGAAGAGAGCCAACGCGGCGTCCGCCGAACAGAAACTTAAAACCGAGAGAACTCTCCGCGCGTTTACCCGTGGGATACGCGTCGGGCAAATAGATTGTGCAACGTCCAGCCCAAGACTCTAATAAAGATTTAGAGTCGCTTTAATTCGAGACGCGCCCTTCCCCGCGCCGGGGAAAATTAGAATAGGCGTTCATCTACAGCGGTGCCGGTTAATGAAACGATAATCGGCACGCTTGAGGGGAGTAATTATCGGCGGTATAGTTTTCACAGCGGTTATACGCGTCATCGTCGTCATCGTCGAGGAGGTCGCCACGTTGAGAGATGACAACCGGCTCTCGGGCCCATAAACGTTGGCCGATCAGTTTAATGACATTTATGACAGCCGACTCTGCGTGAGCGGCACCGTGAAGCCGCGTCCTCCTCGTCCACGAGAGCGCCGTCGAAGCGGCCTGCAGTGGAAAACCGTCCGGCGAGCTCGTAACGAATTAACCGCACGTAAGAGAACCCGCTCTTACACAGCCACCTCACGTTCACTCGTCGTTTTTATTAATTATATCGTTTTATTAATTTTAATTATGCACGCCCGAGCGCGTAGACGTCGGTATCCTGGATTTCTCGGTCTAGCTGCGCGACCCCTTTACGTGCTCGCGAGACAGCCTCGAAGCATGGAAACGACGTTAAATCGGATCCCTTCCGATTCGCATGAAATCTCGCGAAATTGCGCCCATTCCTGATTCGAGTCGCTCACACGGAGCTAGAAACATTGCCACTTTCGCGGGAAGAGAATCGAAGAGAATCGGAATACAGACGGGGGCCTTCCGCGGTGAACATTCCCCGCGCTATTTGATACGACGCGCTCGCAGAAGCCGAATCTTGCCGAGAAACTCCGCCGTGCGGTTCGTGGAATGAGTATAAAGTTAATCGCAACTTTGTTGGATCGGTGCCGCCGTGTGTGTGTACGGCAGCTTAAAATATTCGCCGTTGCGTGTAATTTACCGAGAAATATTACACACTCGAAGTCCTCTTCTTTCGATTTAATCTCGTGCCGGAGGCAGCCTCGTTAGCTCGTGAGTCACTTTCGTGGGAAAATATAGTCTTGAGTAAATAATTTTTATTACTCGTATATCGCTTTAAGCGAGGATCGTTCTTGGTAAAAAAGTCTCCTGATAAAAAGTACGACGCACGAATCGAATTCTTAACAATGTGTAATTTTGAAGAAGAAATAGATAGACATATAGATAGATAAATGCGTTCATTAGCTTTAAGACCTCGCGTAGTTAGTACATTTAATTAAGGATGTCCATTAGTGTCGTATTTTCAGTGGTGCATCAAGAAGGCCGTTCATAAATTTAGTATTTATCAAGCAAAATTACGTTCCTATACATTTATTACTAATAAATGTTAATTTTAAAGTCGAGGTAGACATATATACACAATATTACAAATACGAAAATATTATTATTTTTTATTTCTCTTATTAACATTATTTTCGTACATCAACAAATTTCATCGAACTCTTATCAAACTCATTTCACCTTACAAGGTCTCCTTTAAAGGAATAACTTTTGGTCCACGCTCCCAATTACTGTCAAACTTTTGGTGTTACTTTCAAGTGCGTTGCAGATTAATTTGTAATTTTTTCATAATTGTTTCATTATTCTGAGTTACGAGGAAAACATCTTCAAAGGATATTAAGTTATGTGCACGCTGATGCCAGAAGCTAAAGTGGATGATATGAAAGATGCAATTAGATGTAGACGACGCACGTAGAAATTTAGCTTAAAGTCGGAAAGAGAGGGGAAGAAAGAGAGAGAGAGAGAGAGGAGAGAAAAAACGATCCGATGCAGAAACTTCCCGCGCCCACTCCCCGAGTCCGTCGCGTCGTCTCTCCCGAACTTCATTCCAAGTATACGCCGCCGTTCCAACTCCAAATCTTTCCGGCTCGTCGACTTTAATTGACCGGACAAGGACGAGGGGGGGTGGTCCAGCCCGGACGGCTGGACATTCACTTGGAATCATGCAACAAGGCGCGATGCTGTTCGCGACGGGCGTGTGAAAATAGACGCGCTCAATGCCTCACAGTGGTGAAACTGCGGCTGCCAACGCGACTGCCTGCCGGCGATGCGCGATGCTTGACTGTTATGAGCAGCTATAATAACAGTGGCCAGTTGCCGCAAGGAGGAACTCATTAATGGTACACCCGCGAGACTATGAATCGTCATGGTGGAACCCGCGCTGAACGGCGGGCCGAAGTCTGCTGACGGTCTGTGAACGCGGATGAATGTACTTTGCTCGTCTTTCCCGCGCGCGCGAGGACTCGTCGTCGCCCTCGTATTGTGACGCCGATGACAATAATAGCCGGTGGCGACTCGCGGGACGCGAGCGTGCGCGTCCAGGAGGAACGATCGCAGCGAAACGTCTCGAAAGTCGCGACAAATTAACGCCTGGTCTGCGCGACGCGACTAATAAAGTTAGAAGTTACCGTCGGTGTGTATCGGCGTCGCGCGTGTGCGATCGCATTGGTATTCGCGGGAAATTAGATAGTGGCAGCCGACGAGTTCACGCGCTGAACAGAGACAGATATTTTAATCGGCGGCTTTAAACGGCGACGCACGAATCGTCGCAATGCGCGCACGGAGGAAACTTCGGATTTAGTATACGTGTTTCTTTGACTTGCTGTTTAATATAAACAACAAATTCTTTTTCATATAATCAACATAATTGAATGCCAAATATCACTTTGTTTGAATAGAAATCTTTAGATTAGGTCCCAGATTTCTTCCCTTCGCACTGATACTTGATATTCGCTTCGTTTCAAGTCGTGGAAAATTACTTGTTTATTTAATTATGCCGCAGCGCGGCATTTTGTCGGCGAACGGTGCAATGCGAGAAACATTGGTTTACAGCGTGTCCGAGAGAGATACCGGATTGTGCGACGCGACGGTGTTCGTGATTGAAAGCGCCGAAGACGGACGGCTTAGGAAGAGGTAAACGGGCTTCGGAGATTCCATCAGAGTTACGGATAACGTAGGAGACCACTAATGGCGCGGAATGGCACTTGCAACAGCTTCTTTATCGATGTAAACAACCGCTAAACTCACCGGGCGCGGTACACCGTGCCAAAGTGCCGTCGTATTTTTGGAACGCACTCAGCGTCATGGCGTCTCACGTCAGCACGCCCTCGCTCCAACTCACCGACGTCTAGGTGCTAGCAAAAAGTGCCAACAGACAGAATCCGTCCCCTCCACCGTCCGCTTCGGATGATATCAAAGAGATACAGCGCGTCTCTCTCTCTCTCGCGTTCGTGGTTTAATACGATCGCGCGATTTGCGTCAAATGGACACCGGCCTGATTACGTTCAGCGTTGTCATTTTTTTTTATTTATTTAAACGCAACTCCGCGTTATCCAATTGATAGATCGGCCTTCCGCCTGTCACGGGATCAAAAGTCTCGAAGAGTATTCAAGCTCGTGATGATAGGTTGCGCGCGTGGAAATTTAAATTGAGAGAAAATTTGATTTGTTTTTATATAAATGCACGCTTCACGTGGCGCATGTAGTCGCGTGCGAAAAGGAGAATTAAAGGAGCGCTTTAGATCAGGCGCCTAGTTGCAGCATCGTCGTCGTCGTTCACGCTTTTTCGTTCTCCTCTCAACGCACTCGATACGCCGTTAATTGGTTCCCGAAGTTGTAGTCGACGTCACGGCTACCGCGGGAAACCAATATAACGTTTACGAGTGCACATAAGAGACGGTCATAAATCAAACGCTCGAAAACGAACGAAAGGATACGATCGGGCTGGTTCGTGTGATACATCAAGGCGCGGCGTGCCGTATAAATCGTGTTTATCGTGCCAAAAATCAATGTTTGAAAAGCAATTCTTTAAACGTCACTTTAACGGCACCAACATCGCGGGCTCGCTCGCACGCGGAACTCGACCGGATAACAAAAAGAACACACAGCGCCGAGGTAATATGCGGCGCGTGAGTAAAAAGCTGATATTTGTCACCGACGACGCGTGAAGCGGGAAAATAACCGCAAAACTTAATAACCGCAAATACAATTTGACGCGGTTAGATCATGCTGTCTCATCGTTCGCTCGCTGAAATAATAATCGGAGCAGAAACGGCTGACGCCGTTCGGTAAACTAATCCGGCGCAATTAACTTCCAGCCGTCTAAGAGGGGGATCGATCAAGTCGGAGGGAAAAACATTACGAAGAAAAGGAAGGGAAAATATCTTTCACGATATTGTTACACTTTTTATCGTGCATCTTACAACATGGTGATTAATATTCTTCTGTTGCGAGTGAATCCTTGTGTACACAGAGAAAAGGGTTTTTTTTAGATTTAGTATTTCTATTTATTTAGACACATGTTAGACACATATTCGTTGAAAAATCTAACGATCGTACTTATCAATCGGAACATTAGTTTCTTCGAAGCATGCCAACGGTGATATTCGTTTGGGTGCGATCAAATTGATTAAATTTGAAGAAATCTTTTTCCCGGCGCATCGTCGGAGCACGGCGGAAGCCGAATCAGCCATCAATGCCGGGGGTAAAAAATCCAGCGGCGACCGATTATAATCCCATTTAGCCGCCACGGTCGTTCCGGGGATATCCTTGTATCTCGTAATTACAACGTATATCACGCGCGTTTTAACGGGTGCGTTTGTCAACCGTCGCCGAGCCGAGCTCGTACGACAGCGACTTTTCGCGTTCCCGCTGCGCGCGCGCTTTTTCGTCTCGCGGCGACATTTCTTTCGTCGAATTGTGCACAGTCGCGCGCCCGGGAACTGGTTTTCACGGTCCGCGGATACTATGTGGCGCACGGTACACGTCCGTTACTTAGCCACGGAACGCTTAATTGCGATCATCGTCGATGACCCGTGACTCGTTATTTTAAAGGCATAAATTTCGCTCCACTTAGTGTCGTTTGTTCCTGTCGGCGATTAACCCGAATCGTATATAAAGAACGGCGCCAAGGAAGTTTAGGGGGCTATAAACGACGCGCGCGCGCGGCTTCGAATATAACCGCGCGGTTAATACTCGAGTGTATTTTTTGCCCGGCAAATCGGATTTTAAATTGCCGACCCGCAATATATTCGCACGCCGGTCCGACAAAATAGGTAGCGCTGTGAAAAAGCCAGAACGGAGAGAGGTAGAGAGAGAGAGAGTTCCTCGCGCGTTCTCGGGGCGATTCTTATTTATAATTTCGCAGATTAGCCCCGATTTAACCGCGCGGCGCGCGTAACGATCTTCCGATTAAACGAGATATTCTGCATAATTTACCGTATCGTCTGAGCGCTCACGCTCTCTCTCTCTCTCTCTTACATTTTTTTCCTCACGATAAACCATCGTCGGATAACGGAGATTTTTATACCGCGTAGCGTTAACGCGTTAACGCTAACGGCAACGCTGATCCATTATCGCGGCTGATGAGCCGGTAATTACGCTAAACGCTTCGCCATTATTATAACTAATCTTTGGTATATACCTTCGACGCGTCTTCGACTTTTCTCTCGCTGTAAATAGATAGCGTGCTCATATCCCATCGTAAAGGTCTTATTATAAGGTTTGTATCACTCGTATCTCTTGTGTAGTGTCTAAGTAGTATTCAAGTGTAATATTTACCATATAGTGTATAGTAAATACATTTTTATATAAATAATATACGTAAGAGGTACATACTAATATTTATCGTATTTTTTTTTTTATAATACGCGAATTATGTTCCAAAATTACCAGACTTATTAAGACTTATTCCAGAGTAAAATTGTGTAAAGGAGATTTTAAGTTTCTTTGGTACTTAATTATCAGTAATTGAATAGCTCTGTAAATTAACTAAATTATTAAAGCGCCGGCATCGCTAAAATAATCGGTACAATCATCTTTTCTTGATTAAAGCGGTTTAAAGTAAGTCTATGCAGGATACTTGTATTTAGAACGAAACCTCGAACGGTATATAGGGTGTCTGTCACTAAGTACAGAATGGCCTCTAATCTATAAGTATACGACGGCTGTCGTACCTAGCGACAAGTTCAAAGTTCAGCATACTGATATGTGTCGCTACGCACAACAGCTGTGTCATATACTTGCGTAGATTAGGCCGTTCTGAACGGAATGGTTCTTTGCCACTTTGCAAATAACCACGTGAATTGAGTTATTCATTAAAGAGACCTCTGTACATACAGCTATTTTCAGTAATACAAATTTCGCTTCAGTTGTTTACAAACAAGAGACTTTTTTGTTCACATTGACCCAAATTACAAATATATGACAGACGAGACGCGGCAGTCTGTATAAAGTGACCTGAAAAGCAGTACACGATGTTAACGGCGCATTTACCTCTAAATTCTTCGAATCTTTCTCCCATGGACCGCCTCGTGTGCCAGCTCCATCGTCGACTTTACGGAATTGAACGCGCGCATCCCCTCCCGATGGAATGCTGGTCGGTCCTTCATCGACCTCACGTCGAACCGCTCTCACGGAACAGCCAGCGCTAATCGTCCCGCTACTTCCAGCGACACCGAGTTAATTGACTTCGCGTTCTCATTGTCCGGCCGGCCATTTAACATCTATTTCGGGACGACGGCGCGCTCCGCGCGGCTGAGCGCGTCTGCCATGTGGGTGTCGCCCCGGTGAATTTTCGGTGTTTACTAATTTTGACGATTCCCCGCGTCGCCGCGTTAATTGCGTCTCCTCGCTGTGGCCATTGTGTCCGGCCGGCGTGTCGCGATGCTTTTCGTGCGGGCCGGAGCGACCGGACCGCGTGTCTCGAACTTACGGTACAATTACGAGGAGCGATGCGCTCTCTCTCGTCCAATGCTCGCGCACGTACGAAAGCACATATCGCCACGGTTATTAGAACCCTGATTACAGGAACGTATACTCGTCAAATATATACGGGAACGTATAAATTGTCACGCTTACGCGCCCGATTATTAATCGCAGACTTACCCGACGACTGATCGCTGCGACTTTAGCTCGCTTTATAAAATATCGGCCGCTTTGACGACGATGACGCTTAATAATTCACAGAGCCGTTCAGCGCTGATAACTGACGTATTAAAAGAAGTGGATTTCCTTTCCTTTCTGCGATCTCATTTTTTTTTTTTTTTAAAGAAGTCCGGTAAAGAGGTAAAGAAGTCTCCTGATTCTGGAATAACTCGATATCGTATCGGCTTATTGCTGCAATATTAAATCCTGCTGCTTGTCTACAGAAACTGGATTAAGAACGCGTTAGGGTCTAAGTTAGGGTCGAGAGGTCTCAAAGTTTCATGTATTTGGAGAACCGTGTAAATGTATAATTTATCATAAAAGCGACGATCGCGACGACCGCTAATTCCTCCTCCGATCGTCTGTTATTTATTCTCCCCTTCTTCCCGTCTCGCCTTCTCGCGCGCAAATTCTCAGCGCGAGCCGGAAATGCGCGGCTCGCGACCATCTCCGACAATTGTATCATAGAGGCCATCTGCCACGTGGGTGTCGCCGGTAAATCTCGCGCGCGTAATATGTCACACGGCTCTGTCACGCCGTGCGTCCCGTTGACAATGGAGGTGACGTGCGTGCCGCGTGTGGGTATAGAAACGCGTATTGCGAGATAGAGGTACGAACGCTGGCGCGACAACCACATCATCATCGGCGACACTGGCACACCCTAAAATCGAGAAAGGAGAGCCAATCTCGCTCCGAGAGCACGACGGCGGCAAAGTACACGCATACTTCTTCGGACTTGTCACCGTCGCCCCTTGTGACAGTCGGCCAGAGCGGTCTCCGTCCGAAATACGCGCGGAAGTTGTCACGCAAGACATTACGGCGCTGCTGCTATATCTGCGAATACGCGAACGCACGTTTTGCCGACGCTCGATATTGAATTATGTAATATATAAGGCTGCTACACGGCGGCTACACAAAGTTCACAGCGGCGCGTTCTTAGGTGCACTCGTGCCGTACGAATGTGTAATACGGATCGCGTCCGAGAAGCGCCCGCGTAATTAATTCTCTCACCGCTGTGAGGGCACTTGTTCCGCGCAGAAATTTCATGCGGTATCAAAAGTATGTGTGGCGAGTGAGATAAAAATAAGGATTACCATTTTTTCATGTCTTCGAGGAATAAAAATACTTTGTTAATGATCAGATGAAGCTGAAAAAAGTTGATATTTACACGAAATAGCGGTAACAGGCATAAGCAGGGAGCGACTTATTTTTTTCTCATCCAACTTGAACTGTTTCGAAAAAAAAAACTTAATCACGAAAAATCATATTTAATAATTAGCTTTTCTCAAGATAAAACAAAGATTTAGAGAAAATAGAAAGTAATAATGGCGTTGAAAGGGTGTTGTTGACTTCGATATTCTTCGAACGTGTGTTTAACGTCTCGTCGCCGATCGTCATTGTCGTTCTCGACATGTCCTGTTACTCCCTTATATGATTTATACCTTCTTACATAGCGTAGTAGTTCAAAGAGTAATTTACTTTGAGCGACCGAGGTGATCTTTTGAAATTTATTCGAGAGTAAATCGGATTTTCTAAAGTCACGTGTCCGTAATTATCTCCATCGTCGCGCGGACTTCGATAATTCTTCCATGATGACAATGCGTCCGCTCTCGCTTTTTTCTTCCCTTGCCTCATTTTCTTTCTTTTTAAGTTCCGCAACGTTTCGCCGCGACTCCGCTTCTCCGTCAGAGACTAAACATCTTATCCAGCTCGTCGCAGAAAAAGAACGCCGGGTGCGTGCGAACAATATCGGGCGGCGAGGCGGAAGAACGAAAAAGCACAGGAATGGCAGGAAAGGATGCGCGCCGAGGGAGGAGAGTCGCGTCTGGAGTGGCCGGGACTTTTTGGTGGCAACAGATGCTCGGCTCTTTTTCGTCGGTCTGAGCGCGAAAAAATTCTTCCTCTCCCCCGGCACTGTCGAAATCGCTCGGAGGAAGAGAGGACTTATTTATTAGCGTCTCGCAACAGTTCCTCGTCACGCCTGGCGACTGTGATGATCCCACACATTCGAATCATTAAAATGCGTTCGTGATTTCAGGAATTAATTAGTTTATAATAATAGGCTAATGGGTTGCACAATTTATAAACGTGATGATCGTGAAAAAACAATATTTATATAAATTAATACAGGCCACACAAAGAGATTATATATTGTTTTATTCTCTATGTTTTATAATTATAAAACATACAGATATATACAAATATATAACAAGAATTTTATTTGAGTCAACTAAATAGATCTCCCAGTGTACGAATCGTGCTTCAAACCTCCGGAAGCCTGTTCGTCTCGTTGCTCTTCCCGGGCTGAAAGGCTCAATTCCGGGCAAATCCATGCGATCGATTCGCTTGCGAAGCACGTCGTAAACATAACTATCGACCAATCTCCTTGCGCGCGATATAGCTCTCGATGGAGACGAGTGCTGCCGAAACTTCCCTCGGATTACCTGTTATCCATGAAGATGAACCGAGAGAGAGAGAGAGAGAGTTTGGCTCGAGACGCGCGGCCTAAGTTTGCCACAAACGCCGGACAACTCTGATATATTAGTTTCATGCGCGGTTTCATAACCGCGCACGGAGAGTTCTTCAGCTTCTCTCGCATACCCGACGTCAGCGTTGTCGGCCCGGACGAGGCGTCGACGTGGTTTTCGCCGTCGTCTATTGCGTCGTCGTTCTCGTCGTCATTGCGCTCGTCGTCGTCCAGGCTCTCCGGCGCATCTGCATTCTGGCGTCGTCGTGCCTCACAGGAATATATACCACATGCGGCGGCATCGCGATGACCTTAGAGAAACGCTCTCCTTTCGTTTCGGTCGGGACGGTGTCATTCTCGTAAATTCGACTTCGTGATGGACGACGGGAAGTTCGATCGTTAGACTGGCCGAAACCCGAGATCATCGATCGATGACCCGGCAGGGGCCTGACGGACGGCAGGAGCGCGAAGAGAGATCATCTCGTCGACGATCGCGCGAAAACGTTTTACGGCGCGACAGGTATCGCGTGCTGCGCCTTACGAATACTTCGCAACGGAAATTGATGGTCGAACGCGTGGACGATGATTTCGAGAATTATCGAGGGGAGCGGACAATGCGATTCCCGAGGAAGGCCCTCTCTGCGGCTGGGCGATCCCGCGCGGCTTATACTTTTCCATGTAAATTAGCGCTCGGGAATTAGCGTTCCCGCGCTTGGCCCGCGGCTCGCTTTTGAGCCGCGCAGTGCCCACTGCTGCACGCTCGCATCGTGAAATGTCAATGACGATGATTACGGAACGATTACCAGTTCGAATGTGTATTGGAGTCATTTGAGAAAGAGAGAGAGAGAGAGAGAGAGGGAGGGGAGAAAACGTTAAACTTCTTTTCGATTTGTACTTTTGCGCTTTCTTTAAAAGGGAAAGAAACAATCATTTGAACGATACCAAAATGGGATACTTCTAATTAAAATATCTACACTGAAAAAAATGCTAGATTCATATAAAAATAATTACTCCAATACTCCCTAGTGAATCTTTATTTGAATTAAGTAAATTTTATTCGGATCAAGTAAATATTATCTGAATATAGAACAAATGCTACGTTCAAGTAATATTTATTTAGTCCAAGTAGAAATTTGTCCGGGAATATTGAAATAATGATTTACTTGAAACTAGAACTTTTTCTGTGTACAAATTTATCTATATATATTTCCTTTACAAAAGAATTATCTAAATAATGTATCACGTAATGATAAAGATTTATTAATTTTTAATAAATTACTTTTATTAATTATTAACTATTAAGTATTAATAAGTATTATTAAGTATTATAAGTATTATTAAATATTAATAAATTACTTTAGTGATCTTATGTCTGAGTAATAAGACGGAGAATGACGATTTAAGGTCACGCATCGTAGACACGAGGCAGACGCAAGTTGGAGTTAAATTGAAAATGACACGGTAACGTAATAGAGCGATATACGCGAAACAACGATTATTCCCGTCCCAAATGAGGGAAGCGAGTCCGAAGCAGTCTCTGCAGAGGACAGACACAAATCAGGGAGAAACGCGTGCGTGAGACGGACACATCCCGTTGTTCCTCCGAATGTAACATGACAATTTGGCTTGTATAATATTCGCGCAGCATTGTTCGTGCGCTCGCACAGTTCCGAGCGCAATGAAAGATGCGAGAGGTGTGGGAATCGGACGTGCGTTCAGTACGCTCTTCAAGCAATTCGGCTTCCGTGCGCAAAAGACCACCGCGAAGAAAGAAAGGAAGGAAGGATGAACGAAAGTCGAATTCCATTGCGAATGACTCGGCGTTCGTATCGAAAGTTCGCTATCTCGCACGACACCCTCTGATTAGATTAATCGCAAATAATCTTCGGCTACAGCGAATAGGAGGTAGCGAGAGCCGTCGGGGCGCGTTTCGTTGTTTCGTCCGAGGTAACACGACAGTTTGGCATGACGGCTACACGTGTACTATTGTTCGTTCAATCCGAGGCCACCCACCTCAGACGTGTTACACGCACGAGAGCGAGAGCAGAAAGACAGAACGGCGATCGAAGAGACGGACGAAAAGAGAAAGAGCGACGAAGGGAGAGGAGGCTCGGGGGAGGCAGAGAACTCGAAGAAAGAATGGAGAGGCGTTTGCCGCGAGATGAAAGAGGACGACGGAGCCCGCTCGTTGTTCGGCGATTCCACGCGTCCGGATCCTCACAGCCGAGTCATGTATTATCGTCGCTATTATTACTCCTTCGCCACCCCCGACACCCTCTTGACGGACAGTATGACAGACAGCTCTCTCTCTCTCTCTCTCCCCCCCTCTCTGCTCCCCTCCTTTCTTCCTATGCCCACTTGCTTCGTCTGGTCCTCTCTCACCTCTTCAGCAAGCGGCGGAGTCATGGTACACGCTCGCGACATTCCGCAATTATTAATAAAATTCGCGGTCGATGGTACTCAACTCGCGTTAGATTAAATTAAGTGATTAGGGGGACACGTCGAACACGCATTCCGCGCGTTTCTATCTGCCGGAACATAGCGGAGGGATGCTTATGACCGGGATAGACGCGCCCAGAGTGATCGATGAAGGTATACTGTTGGATAATTTATTAACCTCTCGAGGTGAATTCGTTCTTCGCGATGTTACGTATTAAAATCCTTCTTTTTCCAATCGTCCAGTATTGTTGATATTCCATACAGAAGATGCTACTTCAAATAAAAGAATTACTGTATAAATTGCTATATGAAACTTAAATTGAAATAAATTGAAATTTATTGAAACTTTAATTGAAATAAACTATAAATTGAAATAAAAATGTCAAGATAACAGTCTCATCGTTTATTCGTTACAGAACGATGAATTACTTTTGAGTGAACATTGATGATTGACATTCGTACATAATCGTTTCATTAATCACCTTCATTCTTATCTCGTTTATTTCTAAAAATATACTCGGAAACGTGGATTGAAATATGGACAAAAGAAAAGACGTAGTTTAATGTCACGCGTGTTCACCATAGTTAACTAAAGTCATATCATAACATATCAGGGTGAAGAATGCGTCGATCGCGAAGTATCGGGCGTATCGTGGAATTGATTAGCGTTGGATTAAATTAAGTGGCTTAGCGGTAAGTCCGTACCGACGCTCAAATAAGAACGAAAGGCACCTAATCCTAAAACTACGTACTCTAGAGCAGACCAGATGCGCTGGACGTTCCGCGGTTTGTTCACTCAGTGCGAGCGCGAGCGACAACATTAGGCGAAATTGACGCGTGGGCATTGCGTGCGTCGGGCTTTCGGCCCCGGTCTTTCTCGGTCGGAGCACACGGTGCGTTGACGCGCACCGAGCCGTAAACATTCCGGATATTTTATCGCATCGTCGTCGGGGAACAAGTATCGCCGATGCGTCGACGGCGAATCTCGAGTGGTCGTCGCGCACGTCCATCGTCGTCGCTGAGAATGTCTCGCGCGCGATCACCCTCGGACATCTCGGGCGGATTTGCCTCACACACACTTGCGTCTCGCACGCGCTCCCGTGTCACCGGCGACGGAATTATACGGTACTCGACACGTTGTCGTCAGACAACGCGACTACTCGCGTGCGTGATTCACTCTCGCGCGATTTCGGCGCGCGGTGATCCGCTTATTAGCCATTCTCGCTTCTGCGATTTGTCACGGGACAATGTCCGACACGAAACTCGTTTTATTTCGCTATTTCGCCGGAGAGAGCGCGGGCCACCGGCTGGAAGAGTAATGCGCGCGTATATAAGAGAAACGTCATAACTCATAAATTATATTCCACGCGCGGAACAATGCGCGTCGGCGGTGGGATTACGTCGCGAAGGCGCCGCGCTACAGCCGCGCACTCCCGCCCTTTTTGCTCGCTCGCTCGCTAAATATAAGCAAACCTCCCTCGCCTCCTCCCCTCTTAAATACGCTTCCCTTTAGATTCTAGCTCGTTACGTTCTCGTTTCGGAGCGGAATCCGCGCGCGAGAGACCGCTTCTCCGAGCATTCCGCGGCGCCGCGTCGATGCAGTTTCGCGTAATGCGGCCCCATCCACCTCGCGCAATTCCACGATACCGCCGCCGATTACGGCGTTAACGCGATCGCTGACTGAGACGAGCCACTGACGTTGGAGAATAGGCGAATTTCCGGTGGCAAAATTCACGATTTACGATTATCAAGCGACGTTGCCTCTTCGAAATATTTTGCGACAATGCGTGATCATTCTTTTCTCGGTGAGAAATTACCCGGGGCACTGACGATTCCGCTCGCGAATTCCCGATCAGGTGAGAGAGCGTAACATTCAGGGGGAGCTACAGGGGACGCAAAAGATCGCGAAAGCGTGTCCTTAATCTTTTCTCGGCGACCGTTCGAGAGGAAAGGGAGACCGGTCAAAGCGGCATTCGTCCATCGGGTATGCAAGGAGTTTTGTGCAACTCGATTGCGACTTACGTAACCGCGCGTACGAGGGGGACAATATTTCCGCGCGTGTCACGCGACGAGACGGCCGCTCAGACGGGCGATGCGACGGACTTACCACCCACGCGAGTCGGCGTTCTCCATTTGTCTATCCGCCCTGTCGTCCGTCTTGCCAATCGCGGAGCGGCGTGACCGACGCGCGTCGCGACGCGCCTCTACCCTCGTCGTCGACGTGCATGTCGTTTCGCGGCGCGTACCGTGCGAAACGTTACAATCATCGCTCATTCCGCGCTGAGCTCTCCCTCCCTCTTCCTCACCGACCGGCCGCGTCGTCTTCGTCGACGACGTCTCGCCGTGGGTTAGACGCACGGACGACCACGGCCACGTACGCGGCTGACGATTCTTCGCTACTATTTCAAGCAGACCCGCGGAAGCGAGCCCGCGGCCAGTCTACGCGCCTCGCGTTGGACCTTGTCCAGGGCGATCGTCCAATCGCTCGCGGAGATTATTAGCGCGAGCGCGCTGCCTGTGCGTAGCGATTGTCGCTGGACATTGAGCACAAGGCTTCCAGTCGATTCTAAGGCGCATTCATATTTACACGTATATTTGTCGTTTGGTTTTACCTCATTTCGTTTTCGCCAGCTGGGGAAGCCATCTATATCGTACATCGGCGTGCGCCTTACTTCTCTCACCTCTCTTTGCTTGTCTTCACTGAGAAGAGGATTTCTTCGAATTTAATCAATCTTATTGCATCCGAACAAGTTTCACTATTGGTATGCTACAAGGAAACGAATGTTTTTCGATTAATAAGTACGATCGTTAGACTTGTCAACGAATATATATATATATATATATTTTAAATAAAAAATTCACTTGAGACGAAAGGTAATTTTCTTATAAAAAAATTATTTGTTTCGTTTTGCATATTTATTGTAAGCAAATGTTTTATTTGGTTAAAAGATATTACTTTAAATAACGCACGCACATCCCTATTGTGTTATTCTAGACTTGGTTTCACGTCGTCGTGTCACGACCGAGCCGAATCGGTTGAAAGGTGACGAACAGCTTTGTGCGTTTCTCCGATCGATAAGAGATCAGAGCCTCATTCGCGTGTGTCGTCGGATAGTATCGATCGCTCGCACGCAGAATGGATGTTCTGTAAGGGCGCTCTCCTCTCGCGAAATACAAGGTCAAGTGCCCTCGTCTCAACGAGATTGTCGCGAAACACCGTGGAACGTGCTGAACTCGCGGAACAAGTGCGTCTCGGCGCGTCGTCGTCGTCGTACAAAAGCACGGAGAGAGTCGTATGTACGTACGTACGATAGGAACGAATGAACGACGACGGCGGCGGCGGTGGTGGTGGTGGTGCGAGGCACCATGGTGGAAAGAGCCAGACGTCGCCGGCAATAACTTGTTGCACCCAACCACTTGTTGCACGCCTCTCAAAATTCTTCACGCCTCGCCGAGCAATTTTACCGTAAATTGCCTCTTCGGGAAAAAATCCCTCTCTCGTGGCGTATCTCATTGGCGCGAGGCCGCGGCAGGAACTGGTCGTCGGCCGGGGAGCGCGCGGCTCGTAGTATCGCGAACAGGAAGAGCCTGGAGGAAGTTAATAGACGAACGTAAAATAATAAATTGAGAGATTTCGCCGCGAAGGCAGCTCGCGCACGACGGAGTCGCGCCATCTTGTAATCCGCTTGCCGTCCGTTATCGTCGCCGAGTTCCGTCCGTCCGTGCGCGAGAACACGACACGTTAACCGCTGACACGACGAAGTCGCCCGCTCGCTGCGTCGGCATATGCTGGGTTTCTCCTCGTTTTCTCCGTTCCTTCTGTCTCGTGTCTGGGAGGAACCGCCGTCTTATCGCCGTTTCACGATTACAAAATCACGCTCGCATGGGCCAAGGCCTCGGGAGCAATTAAGACGGCGGCGGTCAAATTATTCGTACGTACCGGTCCTTTGACGTTGTGCCGCCTCCGTACGTTACATTGTCTCTCTTTCTCTCTCGCATCGCCATAGTATGCGTGTGATGGTGTTCTTACGTCATTCGAATCGGAGGTGAACGCGACGAAATGTCAGACGCGTCAATCACATGTTGAGAGAACAATTTCGTTCGGAATCAAATTGTATCGTTTAATCTGTGAACGATGAAACGAGAGAGAGAGAGAGAGAAGCGTTTATTAAAGTCCCAGAGCAGACTCTCTAATGACTTAGACCGAGTTTACAACAGGTGTAGTAAGCCTTAAGCGTAAGAAATTGACCAATCACAATCGGTCATTCTTCTATAAATCGATGGCGATCGGTCAACGGGAAAAACTTGTTTTAAGCGGTTGTCAAGTGCAGCATCAGTTGCAGCAAGTACAAGTGTCATTGACAGTCCTGGGAATACTTTAGTCTTTCGAAGTCTTCGTTGAAAGAAATATCGGCGAGGGTGAGAGAAGAAAAGAGGTGAGAGTGGGAGAGAGAGAGAGTACTTAAGCCACAAGGACGACCCGTTGATGCGATATTTCATGTCGCGAGATTTCCTCGAGTGTACATCTTTGAAACCCTCGAAGCTCAACGCGGACAAAGCGCAAACAGGACCACACGCCGAACGGGTCGGTTCGGTTTCAGAGCGCGTCGCTTTGAAAGGGGAGCGGCTACATGTGGATTTATTAAACGCTGAACGATGCGCAGTACATCAAAGCGCAAGTATTATTAGACGGTGACACGCGCGACAAAAATAGGAACACCCCCGTTCGCTCGCTCGCTCGTTCGTCCGTCCGTCCATCCATCCATCTGTCCTACCTACCTACGTACCTTCCGTCTGTACGTGCGTTCGTTTCTTCCTTCGTCCGTTCCGAATCTTGTCGGAACCTCGACCTTGCCTCGGCGTAGTCGTACATCATCGTCCGCCGGATATCTCTCGTTTCTATCTTTCCGTTGCTAGACGTTCCATGTTAACGTCATCTCGTTAATGCGAGTAAACGGCGCGAACGGTGCACCGTTCACCCGGCGAACGCGCGATCAATATTTACTCGCGGTCGCGGGGGTCCGTTATCAGTCACTCGCCCTTCCTTACCCCCTTTGATACGTGCATTACAACATCCGCGCCTCAATTCGTATCTTTCGTCCGATCGACGTCGCTGTGGACAAATAAAGACGATGGAAAAATAAGCGATCCTTCGCGGGGAGAAGAGAGAGGGAGAAGAGGAGATAAATAAAGCATCGGGTAATTAATCGATCCTGCGCGCGCGGGCCGCATATGGTCGCCGTTGTGAGGGCGATTTTCAATTCTCGCCGGCCATTAGATGCCTAAGTGCTTGTAAGTCTTGTGCGTACCGCGACGCCTGACGTCTTTAACGAAGATTAATTAAATGCCCAACAGGATGACAGTGATAAATCGCGCCCCGATATAATGTCGCGGTGATATTGCACGTTTTAAGATTTACGCGCGTCACCGATTAACTTCCACCAATTAAATTCCATTCGCTAGCTGGCTGACGGACCGGCCGGCGCTCGATCACGAGGAAACGCCGAAATCCGTCGCGATCGGCGCCGCGAGCTCGCCCGTCCGATCGCGACAAAGTATCGCTCGCTGGGAATACGCTAACGCGATGTCGTTCACGCTCGGATGATTCGCGTCTGGCGGTAAACGATCGGGACATCGGAGATCGATCTATCCGATCGGCTCCGATTGATGCGCTCGACTTTATGACGACTTGGAGCGACTCGTAAATCCCCTCGTTTCTATATCGCGCGCATCTCGGCGCATCAATTAATATACTCGTAGCAATGCTTGCAATTATTATCGGTATAAGCACATGCTCCCCCCCCCCTCTCTCTTTTTTTGGCGCGCGTGGCAAAAATTGTTTCCATGCATGCAAATGAGTGACTCGGCATTAATTAGCGTCAACGTCGTCGAAGCGGAGCGTGTTGCACGAGCGTGTAAAAGCCCCGCGCAAAAACAATTTTTACGCACGTGTGTCTTCGGCGATAAACGTTCGCATCCGATCGCACGCGTCAAATGTGCGCCTTTTTCCGCCGGACGGAAGAAAGCCCCTGTCTACAGCAACGGTGCTAATAATCGGTCCTGAAGCGCGGTCCTAAATCGTATCGCGATATATTTGCGATTAATCGCATGTTCGTGGGTGGAGGTGATTTCTCTTTTGGAAAGACATGTACTTTTCGAAGTACAGCGTTCTTCTTGTTGGCATTGATGTCGAAATACTTCGAAATAACAGGAGCGGATGGTATTCCTTGATTCGCGCAGAGCGCGTTTCGGAAAAAAATAAACTGCTGATTTACGGAGGTTGTGAGGTGAAATGAGTTTGATAAGAATTCGACGAAACTTCACTACATGTACATTGAAATATTATCTAATTGTTTGTGCAATTAGGAAAAGGTTGGACCATTCGATATTTGCAACTAAAGCTGACACTTTTTATATACGTTCCTTGATATTAGTGCATACTATGTTTAATTTCTATTTTTAGTATGTTTTAAACTATATATATAAATAAGATCTCAATGAAAAACTATTATTAAAGAGTAATATGTAGACATTTCATACAAATTTCAGTTATTTTAATTATCGACCGTCAATTATCGACCATTTTGTTTTGAAAATGCAGCGACGTAAAGTTCGTAACTTATAGTAATACTCGAAATACATACATATATGCACATATTCGAACACTTATATACTTCTTTTTGTTATTTAGACATCTCTATTAGATCAGCTACATAAATAAATACATACATAAATATAACATTAATAAGAAAAAGTATTAATATTTCCATATTTTTAATATTGTGTATATATGTTTACCTCAACTTCGTTTGAAATTGACATTTGTTATTTAGGTAGTGAAAGAAATAGGAATGTAATTTTGTTTGATAAATAGTATATTTATGAGTGCCCTTGATGCGCCAGTGAAAATACGACACTGAGCCTTACAACCTCCTTAATAGAACGATATCGACAGTTGCGAAATGATTTAGTTTGAATTATTTTTAATTAAACTCAACGCTTTCTCCGCTGCAAAGATCTTTATATAGATATTGATTGCGGCTGATATGCGGTTGATAAACGTTACATATGAATAGTAATTATAGTTCACGACCTATCGGAGAGATTTAAAATCTTGCGATAGATTGTGATATCGTGTTATAGTTTCACTAACTTCACGGAACAGCGAAATTCTGAAAAAAAAAAAATTTAAGAGAGATGCTTAATAAGGTGTCCTGTAATTTTTTATTTTATCTCTTTCGCATGAAATGCCAAAAGATTCATTCTTATCGATTATTCAAGACACAACAGTTTAATTATTGACTCTTATTATTCGTTTTTTAAGCGTTTTCTGAAACTAGCACACGACTGAAAGCGTCGTGATCTGGAACATTGCGCAGGTTTCCCTATGCATTATTAATACGGTACATTATCGCAGACAAATCAATGCGCTCTACAATATCTGACATCATATTCCGCGTGTCGTTTCGTCTATAATTACAATATTTCAAGCTCTGAAACAACTTCGTTCCAATGTGGCACAACTCTTTTCCACTGTCTCGTTGACATAAACGAAAAGTTATAATTAACTGTTTCTTGCGTGATTATTTTATCCTATAAGCAACTTTAAACGTTCACACTCTCGTTTAGCGCCTAACGCCGTGCCGAGCGTAAAATATCACTACCTTTCCTCGCATTTGTGCGTATGCCCAACTGCGACATGTAAAGATGCGAATTTACACAACGAATATTTCCTTCTTGTCATACCGTACAAAAACGGATTTGCGTCCCTTCGATTCTTCTACTCTCTAAATCTGAATCGGTGGGAAAGTCACTGTTGAATTAGTGACACTTTGCGTCGCTAATAAATCAGTGAAACAGAACCGAATCTGCTGCGCAATCAACAGAGAACGGCAAAGCTCACTGATTCATTCAACGTTTCAAGTTTAACCGATTTTTTAGTTGAATCTCACTGATTACCAGTGGCATGTCACTATTTTCAAAATAAAATGCTCGAAGAAAGGGCAAACAACGTAACTTCCGAAGAGCTCTCCAATTATCAGTTTCTATTCGTGTCTCTCGCGTCAGTTTTCAAATTCGAGCGAAGAATAGAATCCCGGCGACGAGTCGTCTGCGAGGCGAACGTGTGGCTCGACGCGAAGAGAGGAATAAAAAAAGAGAAAAGGGGGAAGAGAGAGAGAGAGAGATATAAAGAAGGAGAAAGAGAAAAGAAGTCTCGATTCACAGCTCGACTTATTAATGGCCGTTGCTCGAGCCGTCGTTCGAGCGCGCTGAAGGAGAGAGAGACGCACGTCTTGTTTGCCTTTCCACCTAATTCAACCGCACCCACACGCGGGCCCCGAATAATGCGCGCGAATGCACGCACACGTACGCGCTCTCGCCGCGCCTCTGTCACGAGAATCGCACCTGTCCGAGACTCGTTCGTACCGCGAGCCTTAAGCCTGTCAGCGAGATTCATACGGACTCGGATTGATATATCTCTGGTGAGCGCGAATCCGCTCGGTCTTTCTCTCTCTCTCCTTATCTCTCTCTTGCCGGTCTCGCGCGCGGCCTCGCGCGGAGCATCTTTCACCCTCTTTCGCGCCTCAGCGATCCGACTTGCGCGGTAAGGAATCGCGCGACTACTCGCGCGTTATACGTTTAGCGTTCGGACGTGCGAACCGGTGCGAGACCGCGAGTGATAAAGACACGGAAGAGCGGAGTTCGTCTTGCGTTGCGAGCCTGCTATTATTTTATGTGGCAGCTGTGATAGAGGATATGAGAGACGTTGCCTGTCCCCCTTCTCGCGGCGGGGAATAGCGAAGCGTTCGGTCTCGCGTCTAGATGCGATGTATAAATCGGGCTGGAAAGATATCTCGCGCGCGGAGTTTAATGCTCCTTTATACGTAAATATAGCGCGTTAACGTTACAAATCTCTCTCTCTCTCTCTCTCGCTCGTTAGCTCACTCTTCCTCTTTGTCTTCCTCTAAACCCCAAGTACGAAGGATCATTCCTCGCTGTAGCGCCGCGTGCAGGACTAGACCAGTTTGGTTTTATCGGCTGAAACCTGGCGCTTACTTCAGCCTCATTTCGTACCTCGAGCGTGGTCGATAAACGTTCCTTAATTAAACGTCCTTCAGGCCCATCATCGCGATTTATGAGAGCCCGATCGAGCCTGCTTTATGATGATTTAAAAGTTTAAAAGCGCCCACGTCCGCCGAACAATATAGCGTAAAATAATTACTAATCAATAATTACATCTGACTCGGAACACGCAGCGCGATTAAAGAGCCACGTATGAGAAAAGCAGCGGGCAGCAGCGGGTCGGATGTAAGGAGGGGGTGGGCACTCGCGTGCGATGACGTACGATAAAAAATCTCATTTTCGTTGCACCTTGCGCGCGGCGAGCCACGCCCGTTAAATTATGTTTTCCCCAAATTGCTTCGCGCCACGCCCGCTCGTACGTTTTGGACATCGAGAGGGGTTGACGGTCGTTAAGCCGGCCGATTTTTCGTGTGCGGTTCTTCTTCTTCCGCTCGCATTTCAGCGTTTAAACCCCCATCAGAGGCGGCGGCAGAGACCAAAAAAGCCAAAGCGACGCGGTCGGAGGAGTAACGTTTGGGAGTAATATAAAAGCGTCGCTCGCTCGATGTGCATCCTCCGACGAGTTCGGAGATGACCCATCTAACGTTTATACAATGCGGAAAATAATTACGCTAATTGCTCGGGAGACACATGTAAAAGATTCTACACGAATCAAGAAACAGATTTAGAAATATATCGTACTTGCGAATCGCTCATTGTGTGCAAACCTAGGACGGCGAAGAGTGCATCTTGCCCTCTAAACTTCTTGGAGTGAAATCCAACTCAGAACGAGTGAAATATCACTCGAGGCAATTTGACGAATTCATTCCTGTTACTCTGAAAAATCACTAATAAATAAATTAACAATGCGTGCCGTTAGGAGATTCTAACAACTTAATTACACCGCGTGGTAAGCTTGTTCCGATTAGGGTACGTCAGATTTACTCTTCAGTTTCGAATGAAAGCATTCGACGATTCAGAGTGAAGAACTTACTTTACACGAGAGTGAAAAGTCACTCGACTTTGAGTGCCTCGGCTGTCGCTCTACCTTTCGACTGCAATTTCACTCTTAATCTCGAAGGAATCTACGGAGTACGTTGCGATACTTGGTATTACTCCGCTTTAAATCGAAATCTCTACCGCATCTATCAGAGCTTAAGCCCGCCGCGAAAGCCCAGTCGCTGGATCACCGAGACTTCGCATCCGCGGACTCGGAGCTACGGTATTCCACCTTCTCCGAAGGTTCCCTGCACCCGGGCAGACTCTCGCCGGATGAATGGAAATCGCGTGAATGACCGGGGGATCGCCCCGGGTGATCGAGAGAGGCAGAATGAGCGGTACGATCCGGTATGCGTGATCGAGAATGATCGAGCGAGTCCCTGAACCTCCGAGCTCCTCGCGATTCTTGTAGGTCGCCGCGCTTCGGGGAGATCGGCGGCGGTAAAGAATAATCCTCTCTTCGTGATGCGCGCACGCACGCACGCACACAGGCGCACGGAAGGCGCACGTGCACACCTTCCCGACGAGAAGGAGGAAGGGAGAGGGGAGTCACCAAGAGGTACGGAAAGGAGAAAGAAATAGCCAAGTGGAAAGTGGCAGGCCACCGTTACCGGACGGGCCAAAAACGCGCCGCCTCGAGGCGCAGTATGCAAACGACGCTTTAAAACGGGATATCTGCGCTTCGGCCGTCGTCGATCCGCCGGTATTACCTCGGTTTTACTGTTTCCACGATGCGAAAACCGCCGCGACCGACCGGACGGGCGCATCAGGCCCACACATTTGGGTCTCGTCGGGTCTCGCCGATAAAAAGCCCCGAAGAACGCTCGCACCAATGGTGGGTCCGGGGACGCCATGGAAAATTAACGAGGAGCTTCGCGCGCGCGCATCCGTGTGACGTAATTGACGTAAACGCACACGACGACGGTGTGAACGATAGTCCCCCGGTTGCGCGAGACAAGATTTACTCGCGTGTTAGCATTGCGCATTCAATGGCCGGGAAACAATGTCGATGACTCTCAGAACAGGGAAGGGCGCGGGGGAGGGGGGAATCCTGCGGCGGCGCGTTTCGTTATCTATTCGGAAGGGGGGTTCCCGTTACGAGCTCGCTCGCGTAAACGCCGACGAAGGAGCGTACCGGAGCCTCGGGGGAGGACCGGGTCGAAGAAAGAAGAACAACTCGTGAAGGCCGAAGGGGAGGACGCAGGGGGGGAGAGGGTTGCTCTACATATAAGAGAGCCGTAGCCGGAGGCGCGACTCGGCTACCGACGCGTTCCCTCCGTTCGCCGCACATGAGAGGGGGCTGAGGAGCGAAGCAGCGAGAAGCGAGTGAGAGAGAGGGCGCGGGGGACGTCCATCTCATCCATCCTTCCACCGTCCCCTCGTTCTTGCTTCTCCTAATGATAGCGTGCACGTTGCCCCCTTCGATGCGCCGGCACCAGCAACAACAACAACAGTACCAGCAGCAGCGGCGGCATCGACTGTTCAACCGACGGCGGCGCATCCAGCCTCGACGCCGGAATATATATATACCGCGAGGAACACGACGGTGAAGGCGAACCTAACTACCAGAGCACGCCTCCGCCTACCAGTGCTGCACTAAAACATTACCACGCCGGCAGCGTCGACTGCCGTCGCTGCTACCTTGTAGGGTATCATCCGAGGCACGTATAGGGCCCTAAGTGCTATTTCCAGGGCCCCGAACGCCGGTGCCACCCTTCGGCCGTTCCTCTACTTTCCCCGCCGCTATCGCGCGAGGGAGACACGGTGGGCAATCGAGGCGAGGCCCGTGATTACCCGTTGAGGGTGGAATTCATTATGGCGAAACCCACTTTGATACGCGCGCTCGTGTTTCTCTTCTTTACTTGCTCCTCCTCTCGTCGCAGCGCGTCTTCTGCGTCTGCACTCGCAAGGGGGTAGGAAGCTTAATTATGAGATAATTGCACGGCGGTGCTTCTTTCGATGCGCGAGGATTCGTATCGATAACGTAGCGCGGTCGCACCAGCGAATCGAGCTGCGACTGTTCGTGGAACGTGAATCGATCGGTCATTGTTGAAATTTCGAGTCGAGATGGAGACTATGCTTTATACACATCTTCGTGCAAAATATAGAACGCGATTCAGCTTTATTCGGATGAGGATGAAAATAGCGCTCGAACAGCCCCTTGAAAGTTTCAATGAATTTGTCAATTCGGAGACAATATATATTGATAATTTTCCAAATCTAAATCTGAATCTGAATGGTAATTCTCCAATAAGGATCGATTCTTATAGTCTACTTGAAGATTGCAAGAATAAGTACACCGAAGAAAGAAAAAAGAAAGGTGTTCAATTGCATATTTGTTAAGAAGTAGTGGAGTAATTATTTCACTTGGATTAAGTAAATATCACTTGAATGTGGCACACTGAACGAGGAAAGTACTATTTTATTATAGTAGTAAAATAATTACTCCGACACACTCCTTAAGTAAATATTTACATGAATGTAGCACTTGTTTTCTTTCAGTGCACATTTACATGTCGTAATCGCACCATTAATAAGCAATTTCGCAGTTTCTACGTTGGGAAAACAGAGTCGCGTAATAATTCACGAACGCACTCGTACCCTCCCAGAAAGGGTTTCTCGAAGAAGAAAGTCTTCTTCCTTTTCCGATTTTGAATTGCACGTGTCAGATGAACGATCGAGATACCAGTGTTCGCTTATTTTCGCCACATCGCTTTTACATCTGCATTTTTTCGCAATATCGTATTATCCTGTCACGTCTCGTTAGTCGTGGCATCCGCCGGTCGGCAATGGAAAGCTCGTCGAGAGCTATCGAAGCGGCTACGCAGGTGAAAGAGAAAGAAAGAGAGAGAGAGAGAGAGACGTGACCTCGCACGCGTGCGAGAGAGAACCCCGCAATCTGTCTTCCTTTCTACAAAGTTGAATTTCAATTCCAGCGTGTGTCGACTTATCCTCGGTAATTGGCGCATTTACCGCCAGACGCTGTCTACGCGCGGAACACGTTCGGCCAATGGACACGGTACCGGAACAAGAAACGTCCGTACGAAACGATATAATCGTATAATTTACACGCCGCGGCGTCGAATATTTCTCCGCTGAGTGCGATCCAATATCTAATTTGCGGGCTATCTGGATAATTTCGCGTGCGTCTACGTTTTAATCCTCCGTAACTTCCGCGAACAGGCCCGCATATAATATAAAGTTTACGCAATAATTTATATGTAATTCCTCACCGCGGTAAAGAAATCAGAGCAGAACATTGATCCCGACACGGAAGGCTCTCGGGATGTTGAGAACAGCGCTAGCGTGCAATTTCAACGGCGCGAACGACGCTGATGACGTTCCACGGACTTTTTCTCCAACGTCGGTCTTATGAGTGGTACTCCGTGGTCCGATCTGAGATCGCTTTAGCACGTTGAACACCGTGACCGCCACCGGTAATATCTCACATCTCACGGGCTACCGCGTGCTCTCTCACTGAGTTGCGTCTGAAGTACAATTAATTACGTTCGAAAAGTCGATCGGTACGGCCAATCGGAGAGGAGCGCGCAAAAAATCCTACACCCGTCTCGAATCGCATTTATTCGCCGTATCTTCCGCCGGTATTCAATCGCCGGCTTAAGCTTTCGCGTATAATAGATCAGCGTTTATTGCGATGAATCTCCCGCCGTTCGGTTAAGCTTTTCGCACAATGGCTGACCGTTAATTGCGATAATCTACCACGCCGCTACCATCTCATCGGGGACCACACTCGAGACGCTGCCTCGTAAGATCAGAAAGCCGCCCCTGTCTGCCGAGATCGCAGCACCGCGCGGCGTCGCGAAATTGAAATTCAATCGCACGTAGAGCGGGGACCTTCGCTCATCCTCGCCGCGCGCTCTCGTTCTCTCCACCTCGCCAACCTGCCAACCTGCTGCGCCTCTCCCACCACCTCTTCTTCTTCCTCCTCCTCTCCACCTTCCTCTCTCGTTTTTTCGCATCCCTTCTCTCCGGGCGGGGTTTTTGTGCCGTTCGAGAGAGCGCGCGGTTCGTTCCACGGGTACTCGCGTAACACGACGGTCGTACGTGACAACGATAATCAGCGAGTTAAGTGGGGTTTAATTTCCTTTGGGCGCGGGCGGGTGAAGAGAGACGCGAACGTGGCGGCGTGGCGGGGCAGGCGGGGAGGAAAATGCGTGTATACACCTGCCAAGAAACACGCAGGCTTGTACACAACATAGGCGGACCTCGTGCTCGCTCGGCCGCGGGGAAGGGCGGGAAGGAGAACGAAAAGAGGAGAGAGAGGAGATAGCTGAACGCGCGAGCCGCGTCTGGACGGGGACACAAGAACGTCCCGAGCACGCCCGCGCCACCTGTAATTGGGTCCAATCATCGTGGTTCTCATGCGATCGCTTCCCTGGGATCCTCGTGAACGAGGAATTCGCGTTGGGAAATCAGATCTCCCGGAACGCGGGAGGATCGAGAGAGCTCGATTTCATCGGCGCTTGCCGCGAGGAGAAAACCGAGCAAGTGAGAAATACAGCACAGTTAATTGAACAAGAGATTAATCCAATTAATCGGTCACGCACAGAGAGTTTGCTTGGAACAATCTGAAAATGGACAATCAAACACATTTCGATGGGAGGAATATCTGGTTATATGACTTGTCGAAATTTGGTTAAAAACGCACATTTGGTTGTTCGTTTTCAGATTAACTAAACCAACGAAACTGGTTTCTCAATATACGATGTATTTGCCGACACATGAACGAGATACTGAAATGCTTGGAACAAATAATATTCACCTGAATGCAGAATGTATTTTTCCGTGTGAAACGGCGTGGAGGAAACACGCTGCGTTGCGACCGTCGCGTCTCGTACGCTCTTCTAATCGCCCCGCGACCGAGCATAAATGAGCCCAATCACCGTGATTCTCTCGCGAATCCGCCCGGACGTGACAGGTTGTGTGAACGAGGAAAGTTCTTTTAATTCGCGAAATTACAACAAATTAAGGGAATCCCCGATGTGTGAACTTGTCCGTCCGTACGGGGGAAACCGAGGAGCTCTCAAAAAGAAATCAATTGTGATACGTAATGACGTGTAGTGCGCGAGGGGGAAACTCAAAAAGGGGATTATCTTAACTGAAGATACGGGATAACTCGTTCCTTTCCCTTTATCGTCCTTTTTTCACTCGCGTACACACACCTCACTCGTTCGACCGGTGTATTACACGGTTCGTCAAATCTTTCCGAGATTATTTTCTATTAATGATGTCCACACGTCACTATCTCCTCTAATTATCTTTAATTCATTAGTCGATACACGTCCGATCGTTTATTACGTCGAAGAATGTGTCTCTTTGGAAATCTCACCCGAGATTACCGATGTGATAATCACATCGAAAATTATTCTCTCTTACCTTTTTCCCCCTCCCCCCATCCGCTCTCACCGTCCCTCAAGAATTTGCTCGGACTTACAAAGTCTTTTTTTCTACTTCCGCCATTACGTATGCACGCTTCTTTCCGTTCGCGTTCGTACACGCGCGCCGTCCACTTTAATCGCCGGTACACACGCGCTTCCCCGGGACTTCTTGCTTCTCGGGATCCGAATGAGAGTTGCTGGTTGACTGCACCTACAGGAGCAGCGACGCATCTCCGAAGGCAGCTGCCTCGCCTCTTTCGCTTTGCCTATACGGAGCGTACGTAACCCACAGCTCGATGGAGCGACGGATAAGAACGTCGATTGAATTCGAGCAAAGATAAGGCGGGCGCTTTTGCACCTTCTTCTCTTTTTGCTATCCGACGTCGATCATAGCCGTTAATCCGCCGGCGCGACCGGCGTGTTTCGAAGCGCCAATCTATTTTCGTGCGTTTCGACGAGAACGCAGCGATAAAACGCTGCAACCGGGCAATGCAGCCCCGAGGAGTGTGTAAACACATTAATAATTCCCGCCTGAAGTAAGCGGGTAAGGAAATCCCCTCTCGTTCTCGTTCAATACTTATAAACCTCAGATGTTGTAAAGATATAAAGTGAGAAATTGGCCTCGACCAGCCTAGACGACACTTTAATATACACCGGAAATTATTCGTATGGATGGTGAGAATCATTGTGGGCGCTACTTATGATCGCTTTTGCAATATCTTATGGAAAAAGAAGTGACGATAAGTACTAACCAGTAGCCGGTTGTAGGATTTATCGTTGACGGCAAAGCGATGTCGTTAAATGGGATCGTCAACTTCAATGCAAATGAGATTCGAGTATCATGATGCGATAAAGTACAATCTTGTTATTCTCTGATCTCGTCTCGTTCGGCGAAAGTCGCGATAGTGCGCCTATTGTTACGTTTACACACCTTCGTAGATATTAACATGTGAGAGGACAAATCCACAATGCCACGTACCGTGGTCTGAATAACGATGAAAAATAAATGACGCGGGAGGATAATGGCGTCCATTGATTCGTTTGATTCGGCGGGGAAAAAATTTTTTTTGAATGGAATCGGGGTCGGACTATCAAACGAGCCATGACTCGGGCTTTTGTCGGTTGCTGCGCAAACAGTTAGGTCAGGTTTGAAAATAGACCGTTCAGTTTCGAGATTTATTAATAATTTTCACGAAAAGGGACAGCGTCGGCTGGGTATATTTTTTAGACGCCCTACGAGGTCTTTCTGTCTCCTCTCTCATACCCAAATCGGCAACCTTGTTCAAGTCAGAATCGAATAAAAGACCGGTCGCACCAATCTAATGCGTAAATATGTAGCAGATACCGCATTAGTTCGCTCCTTATCGTCCCCGTCTGCAGTCTACGATTTATCCCGTAAATCCGATCCTTCGTCGCCGGTTAATTCGTTGCAGGGTATCCGCGTTCGTTTCGAATCACCGAAGATATTTATGACACTACTGTTTCCTCGTGGTTGCACAATGTAGCGCAGATGAGGAGCGAGTGGGCAGCAGAAAGGGTGGGTGTCGGTTATACCTTAAGTTGTGAAGCTGTTAATGACGCCCACGACGTCTCCCGGACGAAACCAGCCTCGAGCCATTACGGCTACCTATATCGATTCGAAAGAGGCAGGATTACCTCGACGTATCTGGAAAATGTCTTGAATCTTGCAACGCGACGTTTGTAGATCGATGCAAGTATTTGTTAATACATATCGCTGCCGGTGTCATCGGTTTATGTATCGATAAATAGAGGAGATCGATAGTGTTTGCATCTTTAAACCGCGTCACGGTTTTCTTCTCGACAGTTTGTCGGAAGACGATGAACAAGAAGTAGCAACCGCTCGGAACCATGTCGGGTCGGAGGGATTTCTTCCGAAGCGGTCTAGCACGAATGTCAGCGTTCGCCCGACGAAAGTCCCTTTCCGCAAAATCCGCGAACGAGAGGCGACGGACCGTAAAAACATATTTACGGCATTACCGCTTCCACGGGGAGTTGCGCGATGAAACGTCGCGTTGGTGTGAGGAAGCTGCGCCTTGAACAAAGCACCGCCGTACCGCCTCCGACGATTTTCAACAAGAAGTCGTCGCGCCCACTTAGATGCGCGCCAAACGAGACGAGCGATTGTTTCCAAACGAAAAATTTCAATCTATCTACCGGAATGGAAACAAATCGGGCGGCGGGACGGTATTGTGGAATCCGAGATTTCGCAAATCTTCTTTGCGTCGGAATGATAAACTCCCCTCATTCTTTCAATCATTCACCGAGCTCTCTCGATGAGAGAGAACTCATTCACTGGCGGTATAAGTAAACGAGTAACAAGCAGTTCGATCAAGTGTCTATTTCTATTTTTAACGAAGCATTGTTATCTCATTGTTGCCGCCTGTTTTGGCTGTCTTGACCTCGATGCGAGTGGTTGCTTATTCGGGTGGTTTACCGCCAGCGGCTGTCATCGCCGAGGTTACGCATTCTCATGATATCGCTGTCAAGGGGAGATTAAGTGCCATAAAATAATGCATCATGATGCAGAGGATGTTAAATTAACGAATAGATAATGTAACGGTGCTTTCGAGCTCGTCTTGCCGGTGGAAGGTCACGTGGCCTCGGGAACAATAACATATGTATGTAGATATAATATATATAACTGCCGGATGATCGTAACAGTTCTTGACGCGAAAAAAAAACGACCTGGGCGACGCCCGGCTTGTGTTCACACGGTGGATGCGAACCCGGAGAGTTTCGGTGGATGCGTACCGGAGGATTCGGGCCGAGCAAGGTTGGCGAAGATAGATTTCGATTTTTCGTATTCTCAAATTTAATCCTTTGCGATTGAGAGCTGGGGCATTCTTTTTTTTCCGTATAGACCGTCTAGACTCATGATGGATGTGCTCGGTTATCACGATCTCGCAAGCACAATCTGGCCTCTATATCTACATGTACGTACACACTCAAACCGTTTCCCTTTTCCCCCGCTATTTTCTTCTCGCTTCTCTTCCGCCTCCCATTTCCTTTTCTTTTCTTCCGCACTCCCTCGTATCTCCCGTTTCTGTTTTTTTTCTCTTCTCCCTTCCTTTTCCAATCTCCTCTTTCTCTTCGCCGCGCTGTCCTTTCTTCAATTCTTTTTATTTTGCTCCTTCTTATTTGCATCCTCTTCTTCATCTTCCTTCTTCTTCTTCTTCACCATCACCACCACTGCCACCTCCTCTTTCTCCTCCTCCTTGTGCTTCTCTCTCTCCCCTTTCATGCTACGTGCACTTTGAATGTGTTGCATGCGCGCGAACTTAACGTACGCCTCCACCTGCTACTCGAAGTTGAATCGACGTTAAAAAGCAAAGAAAAAATTTCTAACTCGTACCTTCATACAGCCATTGAGCGATTCCCTCTTTAGCCGCGTATAAAGATCGTGCACTTCACGGAAGGATATGAAACTTGCTACTTTTAAGATAAGAACGGCTTTACGGCGGTCTACGGTTTAATCTTCGAGGCATCAAGATTTCGAATAATCAGAGTAAGAAAGAGTGAAGACGACGATCTAGGGTTCAACTTCATCTTATCTAACTCTACAAAATGAGAGAAATTTATTATCTCGTGCTCTGCTGCACGGAAAACATCTTTTACAAGCGTCCGTTGATTTAGCTGCGCTGCTGTACGCGATTCAATGTATCTACATTTTCTTATTCGATTCATCAGTTGGTCTGGATTTTCGCGTTTATCGTCGCGTCGACGTTCGTGCGTGGACACGTTAAGCAGCAGCCTCCGATAATTTCGAGCCCTTCGAGCGAGGAAGTTACGCCACTGGCCGGCGATAAAACGCGCGAATCGCCGTTCTCGAGGCGCAAAAAATCGCGTCGTAACGGTTAAGGACCGTTAAGGTCCGATCCTGGTTTATTCGAGATGGCGACTCCGCCGTGATTATTTTTCACTTTCCGAGCTGAGCTTTCGCGCAGGACGAATACCTTCGGGATACCCGAGAGTCCTTTGGCGCCGCGCTACCGGGCCTGGTATCAGGACGCGTAATCGCCTGGCATTCTCCAGGAACGTCGGGAAAGGGCTCTCGGACTTATGGCGGCGCCTTGCAATGACATCAGTAAAGGCGAGTCCCCGTACCTCATTGGTACGTACCGGAGATTCCGTAGATGAGCCGTTGATACGCTTTTATTAATGCAACGTCGCTCACCTCTACGGCGTGGGGTCCGTTTTCGCCGGCTGAATTCGGGATTTCGGTCGGACCTTGATTCATTACCCACACACTCTGACGTTCCCATAAATATGGAAATTAATTCGGGAAAGTGAATAAACGGCAGATCAATTATCAGTATATTATTGTTACATATTATTATTTATTTATCAATTATTTTTCTAAGCTTTCCTTCTATCATGACTTTTTGCGAACTGTACGCGTATATACAGAAGAAAAGTGCTACACGGAAATTTTTTTCCGTGTAGATTCAAAAAACTTGATCTAAGTCAAATTTATTTAATCCAGGTAAAAACTTGCTAAAGAGTATTTCAGGAATTATTTACTTGAATCTAGCATTTTTTTCTGTGCATCAATTAAATTCTTTTCTTCGCTTTCCTCGGTAAAAGGAATCGTTGCTCGTAGCGACGGACCGGCTTTTATTTTGGCACGACATTCGATTTGCATAAAGAGTTGAGTAACGCACGGAAAGCTTGTTTCTTTCTCGGTAACTCGTGTCAATTTACCGTCGGTCGCAAAAGAACGACATCTGGAAAGCTGTTCTTTTCGAAAACAACTTCATTGGAAAGCGAATCGTCGCAAGGCCGATAAAGTGTCACTTTCGTGCGTAATCGCCAGTAAGGATCGGCAGGACATCGGGACATCGCTGTCGGGTTAACTTCTTATTCCAATGTAGAGAGCGTTCTTATCTCGAGATACGCTCCCTCGATGTTGCCTCTCGCGTCTCTCGGTTCTCCTTTTTCTCCTTTCTCGGATTATCACGCACCTCATGCTTCAAGGTATACGTTGTCAACGGTGGCGTTAGAGAAACTCTAAACGACCGTCTTTAGCCTGCTGCAATATCCTCATAAGCATAGATAATATCTGCGCGCGGTGGCATAAATAAACATCGCGCCGCGGAAAGCAGGGCTGCGTTCGATCCGCGCGTCGAAATCACACATTTTACGCCGATATTTGAAAACGAAATACATTCTTCTTGGTAATTTTTTATATAAAGTACTCTGACATAAGGTGGCCCTAAAGCGTCGAATATTTCCTCCGGTCACAGCGTGATTGGAACTTCAGGTTTGATTGTTCCGTTGTGCAAATTTCTACCTTTTAATATCCGTGCGAAGTTACAAACATATTTTAATCTATCCGGATATAATTATGATATGGCGTAACATGAGACTTGTACATTTTAACTGAAAAATACTGCACTGAAACTTCGTTCCTTTTCCCTTCAACTGGTTTGTACATCTGTTTTATTCTAAAGGCTAAAAGTGCACTCTAGTTAAAACGAATAAACTTATACTGCGATGCAAAATAACATGATATGCGGATATATCAAAATAACAAATCAGCCGAATGATCGGCAATCACAATGTATACGCATATCCAAGCAAGGAACGATTAGAACGGCCAAAATGAAGCCTTGGTACAGGTGAACGTGAAGACTCCACTGAAGCTTTTAATGTACGGCTGATGACTTCTATTTCTACTTCTACCGTCGTGATTTAAATCTAACCGACGATTAACTTAACGGAATCGACCGATAGCGTCGATCGGTTCAGCTAATTGGCCAACCACGCGACCGGTCAATTCCGGTCGAGTTAATCGCCGATTAGATTGAAACGATGACGGTAGAAGCAGGCATGAGAGACGCGGGTGTTTCGGGGTACGGCCGCGTATATATTCCACGATGTCCAACGGCGTGAACCCGTCGTCGCGCATCCCCCCGAATCTACCCATCTACCTGCCTACCTACCTACCCACGTTCATCTTCGCGGAAGGTCAAAGGCATGCGCGGGCCATAAAGCGGACGCGGGTTCGCCACCCGCGTGTAAGAAATAATAATAATTAAACGCGCTTAATTACCGGCGAGTTGCCGCGAAGGATTCGGACGGGCGATAACTCAGCGGGCACCGGGAGAATGGCCGAAGCATTTGGTAAGGATATTGCGCGCGCCGCGCGAGAGCGAGCGTGCGCGGTTCATTAGGGCGGAGATCCTTTTCGGCCGGGTGGAGGAGGAAGGGAGGCGCGCGAGAGGCAAAGATAGCTGCAGAAGCACGAAGCAGTTAATATTGTCTCCTGGGGGCATATTTTACGGCAGATACAATCTTCAGGATGCCTCGCTAAAAGCTACACGTGTTTATCAGCGTAAGCCTCCTCCCTTCACCCTCGCGCCCTCGCTCCCTCGTATCTCGTCGCTTCTCTCCCCTTCGCACGTCGCTCCGCACCCCGTTCTCCGGCATCCACCTTTTTAACAGCTCCCGAGCTCCTTCGACGCTCTGTAATCTCCATTCGAGATAATTCTCATCGGCCGCTCCGCTTATCGTTATTTCGGCTTTATTTCGCGAAAATCTGCTGCGTCGACGGACGTTCGCACGTCCGGAGATTTACGCGACTGGACGAAATCCAGCAGATCGCGACGTGGGATCTCCCGTTGACGAACGGATACGTACGGCAGGGTAACTCCGGTATTTGGGCCGCAGAAGTCGGAAAAAATAGAAAGAGTGGGAGTAATTTAGCCGTAACCATTCTGTTATATTTTGCCTTTATGTTACGTTAGTTTCAAGGGTATCCATAAGTAATGTCGCCTTTTGATACTTGTGCAATATTTTATTTTATTTTATATTTAGTACAGATTAATCAAGCAAAGCGACGTTCGGTCTATCAAGCTGTGTATAATAATATTCAGCAGTTACGGTTTCATCGGGATTCAAAACTTCATAGTGGATGTATGGCGAAAATACAAGGGTTTCTAAAAATTTTTCTCTTAAAGATAAAAAATAAATATTTCGTATTTTTAATTTTTTTTTTTATAGTAGTAGGCGATATACATATTTTTATTTGTACAGTTCATTTGCTTTAAACATAATAAGTAATGCTTGATAAATTAAATTTTTTTCTTAAATACGGCATATATACCAAAGTTATCTTACATATACAGATTTTCACGTTCGCGATATGAGACTTTTTTGACGCGTGGTTCGTTGATTCTTTCACGCGTGGGTTGAGTACGCGGATGCACCTGGTATGCAGCGAAGGTCGCTCGTACACTAGCTTGTCTACCGGCTGATGATACCTCGGCCGATGATGCGCACCTACCTCTCATATCGAACCACTCCCGATCACCCTGCGGCGTCGCAGCCGAGATCGAGCCCCGGTAGCCGCGCGCTTCTCCGATATATTATTTTCTCTCGCTTTCTCGAGAGTGCGTGCCTTCCCCTCCGGTGATACTTATCGAATTTCGCAAGATTAATTATTCGCAATTTTCTCATTTAATTTCCAGCCCGACGACCGACCGGGGGCATTAAACTCGCGAACAATTTGCAAAATTTCGCTAGCCGTCGTTTACATTTTTCAATTTGGATCTACGCTCCGCTTTGAACGTAACCCGCAGGAGTGTAATTACACGAGACTTTTGAAACTAATTATTCTAAATGTGCACGTTGTAATGAATTTTGTGCTATTATATCCGCGTCGCACTATTTGGCATATTATTTTATCCTAGATCGTATAATTTCATGTTAATCCGCATGTTGTACATTAACCGGTAGAACAGCCTTAACAGGCAATGTAGCTACACTGAGAGAAAAATATAGTTATTTTCGAGGACAGCAATATCCTTTTTTTATTTTAACTAGAAAAATAGTCGAGATTTTTTTTTTTAGTAAGTGTTACTATAGTATTAGTGATTAGTGACAGTAATCTTACGCGCATATTGCTACTACTATTTAGGTAGGGACATTAAAATGGCCCACGCTGTATATCGCCTGTTATATTGCATTTATGTTATGTTGCACTTACATTGTTGAATGAGAAATTGTAATATTAATATAATATTACTAAAATAAACACACACACACACACACACACAGTTATGAAATATTAGTAACGTTATATTTAACATTAATATTAGTAACGAAACGTTACCTTTAATAATGTTACGCGTTGAAATTATTCAGTCGATTAGTGTACTTAACTATATTCGGTCAAATATTTTAAATCCCTTCATTCGCACATATTCAGCTGATTATTATCGAGATAAACAAGAAGATTTAATTTGCCAGCGTGCACCGTATATTTCGACATTTCCACAATTTCCTGATATAATTATGCGAAAACGTACCGTATATTATTATTATTATTAATAAATCCCGGAAATTTGCAGAGGGCGATTTGTGCTCGCCGTGGCGGAATTGCGACACGGCGAAAGTTTCTTTGGCCGAATTACGAAAGATACGCGGCTCGGTTGCGATTTCCACGTTTCTCGGCGCGAGATAATAGATTCGTAACAACCCTTGTTACCCGGTCCACCTTTCCTTCCGTCCGTGCCGCTCGAACGTGCCTTGAACGGGCCCGGTCAAACGGGAGCTATCGGCCGGCGTAAATAGCGCGTTTTCATTGCTCATATATAATTCACGAGAGAGAAACGGTCACCTGCTTCGCAGGTCGCGGCGTGCTATCGCGTTAATAATTTTTACGAAGCGCGCCCCTCCGATATCCGCGCCACCGTCCCGTTAAAGCTGCGTGCAAAGCCGCTCGATAATAGTAATATTAATCGATTATCGCGCTAAATGATAGCCTACGCGCGACAGCGTTGCGAACACGCGGATAATGCTCGCGTACAAGTGCGTCGAGAAAAATGATTATTGTGCAGGGAACAATCTCTTACGACTCCGTCCTGGCGCCACGTCCGTTCACCCAGGCGGGCGAATCAATCATGTCGTTATTGTATTGTCCCTCCGCGCGACGGCGATCACGCATACGAACGAACAGTTCACTTGGTGCCGAAGTGAGGGTAATTATTTCCGTAGACGAGCCTCGATCTCGCAAGGATAGTCCCAAAATAAGTCGGACGGGACGGGGTTCGTTCCGGATGTTCGACTAAATCAGTACCAGCACGACGTCGCTTCGGGAGGACGAAGTAATCGCGAGGATAAACGCGACGCTAACAAACGTGTACTTCTTCTCCGACGATCACCGGGATCAATGGTTCAACAATGGGCCGATAGTTCTCGACTTTCTCCTCACGTCGGTGTCCCAGCGGGGCGCGAAGATCCGAAGATTCAATCCGCGGCTCAATCGTCGCTTTCGTTAACTCGTTATATTTATGTCCGTTTTTTGACGCGTCGACCGCGTCGCTGATTTCCGTCGGCTGCGCAAAAGTCTTGCCGATAATTAGATTACCGAAGAATTACTGATCTGACGTATAAATGTAATTCGAGTATATTTCTTTTGCGTTATTTGTCACAGCAACATACGCTGACGAGGTAGACGTGTTAATTTAATCTTATATTTATGTACCTTTTAATACGTCCAACATATGTTGGTGAGGTAAATGCGTTAATTTAACGTTATAATTGTGTATATTTTTTTAACATATTCCCCGTGTCAAAGTAACAGAAAATCTTTCACCGTGTCACCGATGACCGCGACTCGATATGTTAATGAAACGCACACCCTCGAAAATCTCAAAGCACCCCGTAGGGTTCGTCGATATGGTGCGCGCACACACACGTCAGAACGGCGACGAAATAAAATCGAAGATCACGCGCGACCGGCGCAGGCGGATGAACGAACAAGCGGGCGGCGGAGAGGAGCGCTTATTTGCATATTCAACGCCCAGTCGTGTTACAACAATAAAATGCCGCTAAACACGTGTTCCTCGGCGCGATACAGCCTGTCTTCCGACACCCGGGACGGGGTTCTCTCGTCGTGCCTTTTCGCGAACAGGTAACGCGCCACTGGCCATAATCGCAAATTACCCGGGGCTCCGAGCGGGCACGTCCTCGCGATTACGTTCTTCGTTTACATACGTTCGGGGCCGGAAGTGTCGCAAAAGTCGGCTCGCTCGAAAGGTCTCGCGGCGTGAAAGTTCTAGTTTGACGGCCGGACGACGTGCCCGCCGGAGTTTCTCCGGCTCCGCGCGTGGCAAGTGACGATAGTATCCTTCGCGTTTTAATTTGCAATCTTTTAATCCGCGTTCATCCGCGGACTCGCCACTTGTAATCTTCCAACAATTACTGCCCGTCACTCTTCCGCGCACCGAATATTGATTAGTCTCGCGAATATCAATCGATTTCTCATTTCCTACACGAGGAAAATAGTGAAAATTTTATACAAAATTTCATAATGCTGAGCCATATTGGGAATTATGAGTGGAATTATGTGCTTCGTAATCTTTAGTAATGTATTTCATGTCTACGCTGAAGATTACAATATATATAATAATTTCAGTTATGATTCCGGTATGATCCAACATTACAATATTTTCTTGTAATTCTTGCTACAATACTTTCTCCGTGTATAAATGCGACACTGCAATGCATGCTGAATTGCCATTGGTTGCTATTAATCAATCTGTATTATAGACTTTATAATTCCCTTTTTTCTTCTCTTTTTTTGTCTTTTAGTATTTCATTATAGATATGATAGACAAGGTAAGACAATATCCATTGTATCGAAAGAAAATAAATAAAACAATGCGTGACGTTTTTATGATCGCCATTAAAAAGTTCCATTGTAACAGGCGCATAACAGGAATGTTGCTTCCGACGAATTCTCCGCGGCATTTCCAAAGTTCCCGCGAGATTCTTTGCGCACGATCGTTACGACTCACGGTTGACAGTGCAATCAATTCGCGGTAGATACTTATCGTCCGGACTGGAAACGATCAACTAGACGAATATCCGCTCGTCAACGTCGTTCACCGTGCGACTCGCGCCGGTCGACCGGCTGCGAATGGCGGGGCCCGTGCAATCGCGCGCACGTGGCGTGGGCGCGAGCGATTGTCTGGCGTGTCTCTTTTTTGCGCCTAGATCGCTCGCGGCAAAAATGAAAATAGCTCGGCCGCGCGTGCCCACGTGGGCTCGTGCGTGCGCGCGAACGAAAGGGCGGGCGACGTGCGTGCGTGTTTGTTGCGTCGCCGTTTAATTCCGCCGCTGCTTCGTGCGCTGATTTACGTACTGGCGCGAGACTTACGTGCCGATTACGCGCGCGCTGTCACCGCGACGGCTCTATTTTGCGGGGCGGATTTGTCACGCGCGTCAAATGTCGGCGCGCTGCCAAACTATCACCGAGCGTATCGGTGGAAATCGAATTCTCTGTAGCGGAAGAGTTAATCTCGCGCAAAGTCACGTCAAACGTTACTCGGCAGGTGTGGCCTCATACCTAACGATGCTCTCTTGGATTTAATCTCCTGGTAAATCGTTTCCCGCAAGAACCTTTGTTTTACACACGCGACAGAAAGAGATTTGCTATCCGCCTGTCTCGCGAAGGTGTGTTTTCTGAGAAGGTCAACCTATCCGACGGACACTCGCGGATTTTTTTCTGACGATCGCGGGGCGATCGAGGCGGCGCGACGGTGAATGATAGATCTTGCCGCGCCCTGCGCATATCGGGGGATTAAGCGTGTATTGTCGGGCCCGATTGGCGTTGCGTAGTTATGCCGAGTTTATACGTCTCGCGTAATAGGCACGACACGACGCCGACGTCAAAGAGTCGATAGTCACTCCCTTCGCGGCAGAAACGCTGCCGGCACACGCGCGGATCCAGCGGGGGAAACCGGGCGGCATTTTCAAAACCGGTCCCCGGAGAGGTCCGGAATGACACCTACGCCCTTACGCGCGGCTGGCGAAATCGATCGAAGCGCGACGAATCTCGCTGACGTGCCGATTTCCATGCGTCGGCACGCGTCGCTGATTTATGTCGGTTTTTGTCGCCACGGCGGATTTCTCAATAGACCGTGAGGCCGCTTTGGTTCCGCGTTTCTGACGCAAAAAGCGAATGGACTGTTAAAAAGGGGTACTTTTTTAGCGATGGAAAGTATCGTTCATGCGTGAAAGTATATTTGCGAATTTTACACGGAATATTATTTTATATGAAGAGAGAGAGAGAGAGAGAGAGAGAGAGAGAGAGAGAGAGAGAGAGAGATGCAAGAAACTTGAAAATTATGCATTAGTCTTGTATAAAAAGAGGAAAAATTATTTTATTATCGCCTTAACTGCCGTGACGGTTGTTGGTGACCAGCACTGTAACATTCCATTACACATTAGTTATGTATAATATATAATTAATTGCATTGAAATATCAATTGGGCGACTAATAAAAAGCCAATGAAATGTGGCAAAAGATATGTGTGTGTCTCAATTTACTTAGATTTACATTCATTACCGTATTTTTTTACATTTATTACACGCATTATATTACCGTATTATTTACATTTATTACCGTATTTTTAAAATTTCAATCGTCAGTCAAATTATCGTACAACCAATGGAAAATCAACGCGACAATTCACAATCGCACTATTATTTAAAAAGTAACCTATAGGAATGTTTTCGTGTTATAATTCCGTGTATTTTCAAGCCGTAAGCGCATAAGAAACGAGAGAAGGGGGATAATACCACGGACGGCAGCTCGCGGATGATCCGATCGGCGAAGAGGACTCCGGTTAATTTCCAGCGAGATTGTGTTCACCTCGTGTGTTGGAAGCGCGTCTCTCATCAAAGGGGATTCGCGATCGAGGTGACACGTGGCTTTTCTTCAATGTATACAATTTCCGTCCGAAAGTTTAATTACTTTGTCACAGATCCGAGCGCACATAAGCCTTATCTCGCGATCGCCGAGAGAGACCGAGATTACGGAGGGGGGGGATGAAGGACAGGCTGCGTCTCGTGGGAATCGATCCAACGCGATCGTGCGCCGATACCATCGCCGTCCTCGTTAATTCCCATCAAGCCTCTCGTGAGCCTGATGCTAATCCGACAGTCGGCCCGATCGCCCGGTGGAGGCGACGCCGGTCCTCGCTGACGTTTCTGCCATTCCTGCGGCCGCTTCTTCTTATTCCGAATGAGACGCGAACATCTTAATCCGTCGCAGGAATGGGCGCCGTGACGGTTCCCGGTGCGCTGATCCGCACCCACGAGAAGGTAACCGATACTCGCTCGCGTAGTCGTACGACCGGGGAAACCGCCGAAGATCGTCTCGGTAAATCCTCCGCACCTCCGCAATCGACTTCGGCCGCTTCGTCTTCGTCGGTCCCGTATCTGTCAAGAGGAGCATCTCCCTTTGACGTTTAACCTCGTGTGTTGGAAGCGCGTCTCTCAGACATTGCCCGAGCTGAAGGTGCACGTTGTTAATCGCAGGCCCCGACGGCGAGCCAATTAAGTGCCAATGCGTGAAATCCGCGTGGAGAAATTCAGAGAAATTTTCCCGAAGGCGCGGGTCAATTTCTGTGAGAGAGATTCCTTCTTTATTTCTACAGAAAAAGTATGCTGTGATTATAGGTTAAGTAATAAACGTCAGAATAATGAAATGTGAAAATATAAATATAATGTACAGAGTGACCATTGGAATTGTGTCGAAAGTAAACGGTTATATTTATCCTCTTCGATTTCGGCGGTCATTTAACTAATTACGTTCCGGTACTTGAGACCCGTCCAATTTCACTTGAGCCGTTGTACAAGCCGGTTTACCAGTATCAGATTTCTCAGTTTTCATTCTCAGTTTTTATTCCGACATATCTGCGAGAGAAGTCGCGGGTTTGTGGCGAGTCAACCTGCCGCCGGAACGTTTTCGGGCATCGCAGCGGCCGGCGGATTCGATCGACAAGTTTTCTCGGCTGAACGCCGCGCCGGACGACCGCGGCTTTTCACCTCCGCCTTAAACGGGATAATTAACCGTCTCTGGCCGTTTAACGGTAAAGCGCGATATTTCAGGCCGGTACGGCACTGCGCGCATTGTAACCGAAGGCAATGCAACCAACCTTTCCTCTCTCTCTCTCTCTCTTTCACGCCGCCCCGGGCGCAGCCCGCGCATTACGCACCTTGTAATTTCGTCCAATTAAAAGCGGCCGATGATGCGGCGCGTTCGCCCTAGACCACGGGCGCGTTCCTATTAGCGCCGATAATTGCGCTTCCCGGTGAAACAAAAATATATGTACGATATTTTACATGACTTCATAAATTATTACAAACAATGAAGTGAGTGATTCTTAGCGGGGAAAAACGAGAGCGAGCGAGAGAGAGAGAGAGAGAGACGACGGAGAGCGACGAAAATTATCCCCGATGCGCGTAAAGCCGCGCGCACGGCGCACCTGCTTTCCTTGCACGCACGCACGCAGGTACGATATGCGAGCGCGCGCCCGTCGTGCGCGATAAGGGAATCCAATTTAAACGACAGTCTTGTAATTTTATACGAAGCGAACAAGCAATAAAATTAATTTTCGCAGAAGCGAACGTTCTCGCGCGCGCGCGCGCGCACGCCCTGTGGTTAGCCAGATGAAATCATCAAATTCGAAAGTTATATGATAATTTTAATCGCAGACGCGTCATTATAACGTCGCCTGCAATAATAATGATGATAATATTAATAATAATAATGTACGAGTAACGAGATAATGACGCGCAGCGGCGCCACATCGGGCATAAGGCCGCGCTGCCCGAGCTTTCCCTACCGTCGAACAAAGATCCGTCGCATCTTTGTCCTACGCCATTACATATCGGGTTGATGCGAAAGAGTGATGTGGATGGATAAGGTTGGAAAATGGAATTATTCCATTTCGAAGTGTCTCGATAACGTCCGAATCTTCTCGAATTCCGCACGGTGTATTTCGAAGTGGAATAAACTCACAATTTATCACGTGAGTTCACGAGTTCTCCGACAAATTTGAAATCAACTTTATCTCGAGAGGGACCCCGAGACACGCGCGTCATAATTGATTGCGACTTATCGATACGTTAGCGGTTAAATAAGCGGACAAGATTGCATTTTGAATTGGACAAAGCGGAGCCCGTTGAAACGCGCGCGAGAAATATGCTTAATTATTTATATGCCTACGGGAATTTTCACTTTACACTGGTATTATGGATAACATCAAATTATTTACAATATTTAGTAAAATATAAAAAATAAATAATGAAAAAGTAAAGGAAGAGACAAGAAGGGAATATTTTGGTATTTGCGTTCTTGATCTCGTCGTATCAAGTACCTGAATCTGAAATTCCATCGTAGAAGAACGATTGTGTTCGCGCACACAAGGACGTGTGAAGATTTGCATCACAGCCGGACGGATCCATTGTGTCGTGCAACTCTCGAGAGACAAATATTTCCGTTGTCGCATTCTCACGTCGGTATGTGCGGATCTTGAGGCGAGCTCACTTACCGCTCATTAATAACGCGATTATTAGGCGCGACGCCAGCGGCTTTACGCTATTCGGATCTTAACCTAATTGGCATCGGACAATCGGCCGCGCCACGGGCCGTTTCGCCTTCCGATGAATTTATCTTCTTTCTTGCGGCACCGCGCGATGCTGCCCATAATTCTCCCGCTCTGTTTTCGTCCGTTCGCGTAGCTCGCGCTCGTCGAATAAATTTTTACTTGTCGCCTCGACGTGTTCCGCCCACGTGCGCGTCGAAATACGACGAGCGAATAGCACGCTCGCGAATAATACCCGCGCTCGAGACCAAAGAGGAAGTGCAAACGCTCGAAAGCGCCTCTTCCCATAATTCGGGATAATTCGATTGTCGCTAATTGGGATTTTTCACCATGCGTTGTACAACGACCGCTAGACATAATTATATCACATTTACAACGCAAGAAAATTGCTGTTATGAAGAAATTACGAGTAATAATTAAGCGTGTTTGTATTCGTTATTTGAAGCTCGTTTCACGTGAGATACTTTTCGAGTTTAGAGTTTGATATGAATTTTTTAATCGAATCATAAATTATAAATGTAATGTCATTTACATGATTCAGCGGAGAAATTCGGATCTAACTTTAAAACTTCGGATCTGAACGTCTGATGTGGAAAAAATTTCAAGAGCAAAAATTCGGTGCGTTCGCGTAGGTGGAAGGTCGGAACGGGATTCGAGGTTTGGCGTTTTTGCGGCAAATGCAAGAGAGGCGGGGCAAGAACGGGCGACATAAATCACTCGGGGAACTTTCATCGGACATAATTGGATCGCGGCCAGTCGGCCGGCCGGCTCGTCATCGACGGGCGAAAGTATTCTCCTCGTCAAAATTGAACGACCGCCAGAAATCGAGAGGCGGCGGGCGCGATTACGTCGATAGGCGTCGCAGTCGAAAGTGTATCATGAGCAACGACAGGACATCGCAGAGAGGAGGGAAGGGGGAAAAAATCGGGGCGAGCAAAATTGACGGAGGAACGGAGGAGAAAGGACACCGACGACCGTGGAAAGAGGCAGTGTCCGATGTCGAGATCGATCGTCCCGCGAATTAAACACCAGCGCCATTTTCCTAGTGGCGTCGTGGCGACGACGAAGACCGCCGCGATCGGCGAAGTCTCGATCGCGCGAAGTTGCGATCGCCGCCAGACTCTCTCTCTCTTGCTCCTATCGACATGTGTGTTGCATATTTTTTTCACGGGCGATTTCTAATAAGATTAAAGAGCTGGTTACGCCAGCATGCAGGCCACCGTAACAAACAGATCGTAGCGTTTCCAATAATAACGAGCGCAACTAGGCCGCGGCGTGTAACGCTAAGCCGTTTTGAAATATCGAACAGCCGGATAATTGCAACGACAGGTGGAGAGCTGGAGCGAGACCGGGACTTTTATCAACGAAATTTGCAAGGCGGGACGTTTAACGCCCGGCGCTGGCGGGTCACATTGACGTATTATCGAAAGCGGCACGTATAACGGTCGCCGGTGCTTGCGGTCTTTCTCTCTCTATTTCTCTCTCTTTCTCCCTTTCCTCCTCGTTCTCGTTGATAGAAATAAGAAAACGTGATTCGCGTACGATAAAGTAATGAAATCACTTATAATGTCCCGTGTAGAAATCGAGAACCTCAGGGAACGACATACGATGTCGCATGGAGTTCGTTTTGCACATAAAGGACCGGTCGCGAAAGATTGTGGGGATTATTTCTTACCTATACAGCGCTACACCATCCAATCACTTGAGCCACCTTTTCTCACCTTTACTTGACAAGTCGCTAAATAAATCGCTATCGTCCAAAATGAGCCACTTTTTTTCCGGAGTTGTTAAATTTGTAAAATATAAGCTCTCTATATATTTTTTTACCGTCTTCTCTTTTTCCTTGTTGTGAACTGTACTATGAAACTTTCGAACTGTACTGAAAAGAATTCGCTATATGTTATCTAAAGATAAACCTGGGAAGGTAAGAGTGTTACTTTCTCGACATTTTAAATGACCTTAGTTACTCTCAGAATTCGACAAGAAATGTCACTTTCCGTCATTTTTTCGCTAAGAAGCAATCATTATTTCACTTTTTCGTTCCAGTGAACTGGATGGCAGCGTCGTACATGTGTGAAATTTTTTAATAAATTTTTTACCAGATACTCAAGGTACAGTGTTTTTCCTTTGTCATTCTTTTCTTACCTTATTACCGTAATTGGGGAGAGTATTTTTCCATCAGGAATGCGGTGTTATCGAATATAAATAGACGCAACATATGTATGCAAAACCTAAGCAGGTTTCCTTCGCGTAATTATTATAGCCTTAATCCTCTCGGATAAGCCTTGACGGATGACTTTTCATTCTTACATCGTACTGTTAAAACCGATGCCATTCTCCGAGTTCGAGAGATATGTCTCTTTATGAACGTCAACTGGTTCGCAGATATGTATAGCGAATGGCAGGAACGAAAAAAAGAGGGGAAAATACCGAATGAATTGAGCCGTGTTTGCGCTCGAGAGTATCGTAGCGGTTACACACGGATAACCGCGATGGCGCGCCGAATTAGTATTAGCCCGGCGTTACAGCCGCTCTATATATTCCGATCGATCTCGGTCGATCAAAACACCCTTTTTTTTCAGAATCAGTCCGACAGTGTATCGTCCCCCCGGTGGCGCGTTGCCGGGGCTCGCGGACCGTTACACGAAGAAACGGCTATAAATCTGCCCGGCCGACACTGATTACGTCCATAAATCGATCGACTTATTAAATCAATTAAATCGATTTATTAATTTTGACGCAGAAATCGCGCGGCACCGCTCGCTATCTCCGCGCGATGATTGATTTATCGGCCGTAATCAATTTCCTCGCCGAAAGTTTCGCATGAATAAGTAATCCCTCTCGCGCTGCGTGGTCCGCCGCTATTAGCGCTCGTCCGAATACGGACATTATCCGCGACTTTCGGCCCCGTAACGCGTGCGTGCTCCATTTCTCAAAAGCGACAAGTGTTCCTCGAGAGGAGAAAGGGACCGCTATCCCGTTGATCCGCTCGCTCCGTAACGAAGGACCGCGGAAACCGAATTGAGGGAGAGGTACTTTCGAAAAAGTCTTCGGCCACTGTCGAGAGATGGTTCAAAATTCGCCCTAATTTATCCTATTTAAGAAAATGCGTGTGGGTTGAGGATATTACGGATATTTGCCGGGTCTTGAAAGACTTCCGACAATGGCATTATTTGATTCTTTTCCGCGAGCATCCGCAGGGAAACTTAACGAGCTGATTACTAGATATTGTTAATAACGATGAACATATAGTAGGTTAGTAGAGTACATCGTGATATATCTCACGTGAAAATATATATTTGAAGAAAAGGGCATGAAAATTACTCGCACGGAGGAAAGAAATTAACTGTCCATATGATACAATTCAAATTTATTTACCGGACCTAATTTTTAATTTGGAAGCGAAAAACTACAGAGTCAAAAAAATTAGCTAAATTAACTAAACTTGCATTACATGGACAGCTAATTTTTACCCGTGGCAGCTGGTTTTTAGCTGTGGAAAATTCTTTTTCCCGTGTATGATTCGTCGTTATAAAAGTGCTTACGTGTCTTACGGCTGATATTTGCTAATTTTATGATAAAATTGATTGTTTCGTCGTTATTATCATATGTCATTAAATTTCGCGATAAATATGAAAGGTAAAATTCTGAAAAATCACTCGGTCCCTCTATCAATCTTCCCACGAACGTTCTCCGTTCGACCGATTCCACAACATTGTTAGGTGGTCCAGCCGCCGCGATTGTCCTCCGATTTTATCGATTTTCAGCCGCCGGCTGTTTACACACATCACACCTGTGTATCGTTCTTAGTCACGATGATCTTTTATCGCCGCGAGATAACAACACGTGCGGAGCACGTGTGGCGATGGTGTACCGATCGCTTCGTCCTCACCGTCGCCTCGCCGTCGGTAGGTCGGCAATACGTGTCGATGATTATCTGAATGGTACTCGACTGTCTTCGAGTGCTCCAATTTGTTTACTGACACGCACGAGTATCACCTTGATGGACCTCCCGTCGGGATTGGCCATTTAAGTGGCATTCAGAACTCTTTAAATCGCATTCGAGTTGCGGCCGTGACAGCCATGGCTCGTGTCTTTTCTCGAGATATTTCGCGCTCGACGGATTGCACTTGCCGGCTAGGTTAATTAAGAGAAAATAATTCAACGATTGTGGCTTGTATGATTATATGATCGTTATGGCGACTTATCGTACGGCTAAAGAGACTGATATTACAGTAATCAATAATCGCTGCATATAATTATTACAGATAATTACAGAAACTATCGGTATGAGAAGGAATCTATGACAAATATGTATGTGGTCGTAACTGACTATGAATCACGACGGTATTCCCACATTTTACCCAGAGTTCTCCCTCGAGTTGAATACTGGAATATCGCAAACCGAGCGCGCTTTGGAACGTACGATTGTGTTGTGAACGCGGCTTTAATCGTCGGACCCTGCCAACTCCGCGGGATGCCATGCCTCGAGTCAAGCATTCCTGACACCCTGAAGTGAGTGTCGGAACCAGAAATGGAAAGAGAAAGAAAAAGAGGCAGAAGGAGACGGAGAGTTAAACCGAGAAAATATCTATAGTTCCGCGATGAAATAAAACGGCGCTCTCTCTCGTCACTTTCGCCGTCGTCTATTCGCGCTCGACGACGATCCAAAATCAGCATCGCGTAATAACGGATTCGCGGATGCGAAGTACAGACGCGGCCGAGCGTTTCGCCTTCGCGAGCCTCACCAACGCGAGATTTACGACGATTTAATGAAGCTAACGTTCATTAGCGCTCCATCTACCTTCGTAATGACATCTATTTGCTTCCCGTCGCGGTATCGGCCGCGACGATAGAGCGTAACTTTGCAGCGAGAACTGAAAATATTTTCCCTGACGAGGACGGACCTCACACGGGGAATGCAATGCGGAAATTTCAAGAGAGACACCCGCCCTATCTTCTCATCTCTTTCATTCTTTCTCCCTCTCTCTCTCTCTCTCTTTCTCTCTCGCCACTTTGGCCGCTGTACTCGTTCACTCTTTTAGTAACCCCATAATGCACCGGCACTGCGACGCCGAAATGGCATTAAGAAGTAACGGCGCTTCGGTCTCCTCGTAAATACCACCGCGCGACCGTTGAAGAGCCTGCCTAGCGTCTTCTCGAAATATTTTCACTTCGACGTCACAACGCGCCCGCGTGCAACTCTACCTTATTATCAGGTGTCACGTCGAAATCGTCCAAGTCTTCGTAACTTCGAATCTAGATCTCTTTTCTCCCAAATTATCCCCCACTTTTGGGAGAACCGAATTCTGCGTATACACGTCTCAATTAGATTTCGACTTCGTTTTATCGCCGAGGACGGACGCAATATGAAGAGGTGGCGCGCGATCATCGCGGAATATTGTCTACTATGTTAGTACTGACACGGTTGGTAATGCAACCAATACATCTCAAGTTTATAATCATTGCCAGATAGTTGGATAAATTATCCACAAATTGATCTAGATAGATCGTTACCGAGCGAAGTCAGAAAAAAATCACTCGAATAATCGTTACGTCGCACTAGTCACCCGTTTAAAGAATTTTCGACTGTACGGGGGAGAAATATGACTTGAATAAATAGATATATAATAGGCTACACGTTGGTACACTTCGACGTCGCAACCGCGCCGTCGCGCGGACACTCGCGGAGAATCGCGGTAGCCAAGCCGTGCGGTTTTCCAGCCGCGTCGTTCTGTCGTTAGTCACGGAAGAATCAGGGGGAGGGACGAAGAAATCGCGCGAACAGGATCAACGACGTGCGAGCAAGTGAAAATTCGTCTACGCCGGCGTCTCGCCGCGCTGGACCGCGCTCGAGGAAATAAGAGTGCATCTGCCGCAATCTCGACGGAAATAGTAGCCAGACCACAGACGGAGTCTCGTTGCACGATATTTTAAGTGATATCAAGTTATTAATACCGCGCGGTAGGTGTCCCAAGCCTAAATATACATCTTTGGCGCGAACCCAAGTCACCCGCGGCCAGCTTTATCGCGGGGGGATAATGTTTTAGCCGATAATTGGAAATTGCGGACCTCTCGTGCGGTCTCCCGACGCATCGAATCCGGAAATTTTTCATCGGTGCGCACGACACACCTCTTCCGCCTTTATGTCGCACGCTTTCCACACTTTTCGAGGCCGATCGCACCCGCGGATATCTCGGCAAAGCGCGCTGCGAGTTCAATCGCCTCTCCAGCGGTTCACTTTTGCATTCCCCTTTCATCTTCTCTCGTCTCGCGAACGAAAAACCAGGTACGTTATTGTTTAAGTGGAACAATTAATGTTCCTACACAGAGAGAAAAAGATTGGTTTGGATTTAATTTTTGGATTAAAAAAATTTGTCTTTTGGAATAGAACGAGCAAATGAATATTTGATTCAACAAGCAGGATAAAATAATAAATATCTTTGTGTCGAATAATATATTTCTTTTGTATTTTTATCGAAACATCACACATAGCGGCAGAGGAAATGAGAGAATGAAATGAAATTGGACTTTGAAAAATTAAAATTTCGTAACGTTGAAATTTACATAACATACATCTATATTCGCGCGTCAAAATTACGCTTGGCCGATTCATGCCACGAACACCGTGTTAGTTTCTTCACACGGCCAGCCATTCGTATTTCTCGAAAATGATGATCGATATCTCGCGATTAAATGAGAGAGGAAGGTTATATCCCGCGGGTGGGAAGAGGTCAATGGTCTATCAAAAGACGGTCGAAGAACCCTCGCGACAGCCTCGGCGGTGGGAGGGTTGGTAGTTAGTAGCCGAAGAAGCATCTGTTAGCGCCAGGCATTCACATGTAAATCAAGCACTACTAAGAGAAATAAACAATCGGAAACAAGCGTGCAAGACGAGCCTGACGTACGGGAAGATGCGCCAGCAAGTTTCTACTTGGAAGAGAGAGAGAGAGAGAGAGAGAAAAAAAGGAAGAGGACGAGACGAGGAAGATCCGACGTTGAGTGCGAGTTCATAAGGGTGCCTACACGGACTTCAAATCCTTGCGCGCGCCATTGTCACTCGATCCGTCCGATCCTCTCCCGCCCGTTTCTACTGAAACACTTCACCGCGGCGCTCTGTAATATTATCTGAGATTCCGCGTCCCATTTCGAAGGAGCAACTATCGCACCTCGGTACTCGCAGACGGTGCTTTCGAGTTACGCTCAACGTATTATTACACGCGCACCAATGTCGTTTAAGTTGAATGGCTTCCAATTTGATTCGGATCCTTCTCGACGTTACCGCTCGTTGCAAAGGCGCTGGGAAAGAAGCTCCGAATGCTCGCTCCCTTTCTTGCGTGAAACTTGAATTTCGAAGCTTTAAAACTATATTTTATTATTACATTACGTTTGGTTATTAACGATGTTAACGGTTCAATAAGCGAGTCGCGGGGAAAAAAGTTAAACGCCCGCCGGAATTGGACTCTAATTACCCGGAGGAGTGAGGTCGCCGCGCATTAAATCGGCCGGCGGTGCGCGCGCACATATATCGAGGTTCGGTGAACCCACACGCTATCAATCTTGGGACGTAATCGCCGACGTTTCATTAGAGCGGCACAATGTAACCGCGCGAACAATTTCCGTCGCGTTCGCCTTCACGCCGTACAAACATCGCCGGCCTAACGGAGCGCCGGCACTTAATTCGCGGTGTAATTCCGCGCGCGAGCGGTCCTCCTAATTTCGAGTTCTCATTATTTATTCTCCCCGCATTTCCAAATAAAGCGCAGCATGCCGTCCGCGCGCGGCCCCGATGCTTCGGCAATTTCGTATTTTCTCTCATTAAACCGACGCCATTATTGGTAGCGAGCGAGCGAGCGAGCGAAAGAAAGAAGGTGGCTTCGAAGTGCGAGAGAGCCGGTAATTGCAGGTGTAATGCGCGTCCCTCGTTATGGACGATTTATTCGTCTTCGTACGTTGCTTGCGCGTTGGAAGCTCCGATCGCGATCTGCGCGAATATTTTAGGCCAATTTCTTCACTTCCAGCTTGCGTTTCCGCCTTTTTCTTGTTTAGCGTGTCGTTATTGGGACCAATCGCGCACGAGTGAACGTCGGCGCGCGGTAGCAGCTGTTTTTAACGCCTTCCTCTCTCTCTCTTTCCTTCTGCCACTGTGTTCCGATAATATTAAATCTCTCTCGTTGACGCATAATTTTGAAACGCGCACCTCGTGCTCGCGAGTCTTCGTGCAAAGTGAGAAACGGTATTATATTCGAACGCCTGCGACGCTCAACACACCTTGCGCTAACGTCTTCTTACCCGCCGACCGATGAAAGAAGCGATTTGCGATTTCTACGTAATTCATCGCACGTCGAAGTAACGATCGTGTAACTCTTCCCCAGGGACGGAAACGCGAGGAGTGAACAATTTCACGTAAACTCGATGATCTTAGCGATCGTGTGCGTTCTCGAATTATGAAAACGTAATAACGCTGTTTACCTGAGTCGTTTCACTTGTGTCTTCTCTTGAGGAGAACTTGACACACGCTCGAACGCTAAACTTCTGAGAATATTTACGACGCGCCGTGTAAGACACGAATAATAGAATCACGCTGTTCGTGTGCGCTTGGAATTAATGCCAATTGCGGCTCGGCTCGCGAGAGCCGAAAGCGCGCGCAAACTCGAAAACGTTACGATACCGATATCGATAGTAACGTCCCGGCCGCGAGCGAAGGTACCAATTTTGTCGAGTCGCGACTTAATAAAATATCAAGGAAGTCTCCTCCGGACGAATCCTTCTCATCTAAACGACCGGGTACGGGGATTAAAGCGAGTTCATTGAGAATTCCTGAATCACGTTTGCCCCATTCCCGAGGGGCACTCGTGCCCGCCAATTACGAGACGTTGCTTCCCTACGGTTCTTCCCGTACTCCTTCCTCACCTTTTACTTACACCGCGAAGGTCACGATATGCGCTCGACCGCAGTTATCGGCCTCGGGAAACAACGAGAACGGGAGGAGGTGACGGCGCGAGGTATCTGAACTCTGACCCGAACTTCTTCGTACCGCGGAGTCGATCGTATATTAGATTCCTTTTTATTCATTTCGACGATTATTGCGCGATCGGGCGTGCATTATCCAGACGTGACGTTATATTGTGGTCCCCTTGCGGGGAATCCCCGTGTCGCCGCGTTAAAAACGATAATTTCACCGTCCGACCGAGGACTTTGGGTGCAACCATCTTCCCTCTGTTAGAGACAATATAGCGATCATGTAATTTTCCCCTAAGGACCGAGACGTGAACCATTTCGCGCAAACCTGATGATTTTGCGGGAAGAATGCCGTACTATAACTTTAATCGTTGAAACATAACATTTCAATGACATTCGCTATTGAATCAAGAAGATTCACTACAATTATGCTGTTGGAAATTCTACCGATTCAACATTTTTTTCCGTATAACGAACGTGTGCGTTTCCAAACCAGGAAGGTGTAAAATTTTCCACGTGAAGTTTTCTACTCGTCACTCGTGCCCTCTTTTCAGCAGAACATTATACACGCTCGTGTGTGTTGAGCTTTTGAAATATATTCTTACATTTTCGAGCCACTCTGATTATCGAGTCCACAAAATCCCACAATGGTTGCAAAATTATTACCTCGGAGTGTCTCCGTATCATCGAGATCTCTCGCGGATGTTGGCGTATGCAATCTGTTCTCACGTGTAAAACACGTGAGAGGGGAAAAAAATGAAATATCAGCATACTTTGATGTTGTTACGAATTAATTTATTCGGCGAGAGAGCGCGGAACAATCGATCGTCGGCGAGTTTCTGTCGAGAATTTCTGAGAAATTCCGTTATAAAGCTTGGCATAAATATCGGTATGAATATAAATATCGGCGCGGTGAAGAGCGGTGGCGGAGAATGACGTTGACCTAATTTCAGATTAGTAACTGTCGCACGAGGATAGAACGCACATGTTTCACTTGATTTGTGTCGTAGCGCCGCGGAGAGACACTTGTCCGAGCGGCTCCGCTTTCCTCTCCCATTACGTTACGCGCCGCATCTTAATTGGACTAATATAAATACAATCAATTGGATCAACATTAGCGACGCGTATCAACGAAACGTTAATTATAGACTCGCGCGCTATCGAGTAACCCTATCCTCTCGTTCAGAATCACGCCCACGTTTCCGAGGACTCGCGAAGTCCCGCTCTTCTGTGGCTTCGGTACACTCAATTTTAGATTTTCTCACCTCCCGGCACGTAGCTTGTATCATCGTACAGCGTTATCTTACTTTTAGGCGATCCCGCTATGTCCTTCGAAACATGAATAAACTTATTGCACGTTGGTCGCGTGAAATTTCATCGAAATGCCTTTCGGAGTTGCTAATTCCGAAGAAGAGTCGGGCACAGAATCGGGAGGAAAATTCGCGAAGAAAAGTGGCAGCACTCGGCGGAAGCTCGTGAAATCCAATTGCCGAGATCGTCCGAAGAGACCCGCGAAACGACGTTCTTGCGGTGGTGCACGAGTCGGAAAGGAAAAGTCAAAGAGATATCCGTAGACCAAGGAACACGCGCGCGCATACACACACATCCAAGACGAGCATTCACGTCGTCTTCATTCTCACGAGCGGAACAACTTTCTTGCAAACGGCGGGGACCGATGAAAAAGAAAGAATGAATCTTTCTTTAGAAAGTCGGCGTAAACACTCAACTCCGCGGTCAAGGGAAATCGTGGGTGTACGGAAGAAACGTGGAGTGGGTGGGGCGCACGAGGGCGAGATGAAGGTGGAAGCGAATATGCGCGCCCTTGCCCGTTACGGGAGAACGTGCGCCGGCTTTCGTGCCTCGCCGAGATAAGTGGTGTATGATTTGGCGATGATTGATGGGGTCGTAGGTCAAAGTGATCAGCGGCGCTCCGGGCGCCTCGGCTCACCTGACTGCGGACCTGAAAGTCTGGAATACCGGGGGCCCTCCTGGCCGTGTAATACGCCTTCACTTCGATCCTCCTGTCCCTCCCAGCTTTTTGCTCTCGCTTTCTCTGTCCCTCTCTTCCTCTCCCTCTCTCGTTTCCTCCTTCTCGTAGCCGTCGGTGCCACATGCGAGTGCTCATCGCGCTTGATATCGCGCGCTGCACCGTTCTCGTCGGCACCTCCGTATGGCCCTCGAGCGACGTGACGATTTAAGACTACGCTGCGTGTTTGGACGGTGTTTCATTTGCCACAAAGCGAACGCTGCCGGCTCGGATTGAAAAGAAATTATCGCCGCGCCGCGGACGAGCGCGCGCTTTATAAATGCCACGGGGAATGGACTCTGTCCGAGGAACGTTTCAACTCTGGGCCATCATCGTGCTTCTTTATCGATCATCCTCCGTCGCTGTCTTGTACGGGAAGAGTTGAACGCGGCTTCGATATCAACATTTTTTTATCCGTACTTCTTCTACTCCCGTCGATATCGATTAATGAAGGATGCTTTCGAAAGTGTTCCTAAATATATACGGACACGGTATGACTGAAAAATATCGGCTAAATGTGACTGAAGTTGTGCAAATTTTGCAGCGCAAATTGCAATTGAATCAACTTGAATGAAAATCAAGTTCGATCAACAGTTAAAAAAGTTTGAACCGCAAAATTGAATAAAAACGGTAAGCGATTGACGGAACTGAAACAGTTGTACGCATAATGCGGTAGAATAGAATGTAAATTTTATTATTATGGTCATGGATAAATTCTGTAAGAGCAACAATGAAAATTAATACATGATGACAGTATAGACAGTCATCGTGATAAGAGAAATAAAAATGTGTAAGAAGAAAAAAGAACGATACAGGTATTCTTTCGATTACCAAGAGGTTGATTCAACTGCACAACACAAATCATTCTATTTCTGAGCGGAAGGTTAAGTTATAAAAAAAAATAGGCGAACTTGATAACGGAAAACGAGAAATATTGATCGACGCACTCTGAATACCGTCTACTAGTTTCAGTTCTGGCACCCACGTTTAGCTGCTCCTTTCGTTCTCTTAAGGCCGATCGCGTATCGGCCAGAAAAATGGCCGTCCGATGTGGAAACAAGCAGAACCGATCTTTTCCTTACAAACTTTTTTCGGTTCGGTGCATTACGAAGCTCGCCCGAGCAACGTCGGCTGCATTAATTCGGGCTAATCAATTTGGGGCTAATTGGAGATTACGACGAACCGCTCGGAGGCCCACAATTCCTTCTCTCCCTCACTCTTTCCCTTTCCTTTCCTCTCCGTCCTTTTTCTTCGTCGGAACGCGGGCGACCGCGGCGCTAATAGATTAATTTATTACGCCAAAGCCCTCAAAGACACCGCCCGACTTCGTAACTCGGCGACATATTAGTATCGTGTCACGGCCATCGTTAAACGAACGCGACGAAGAGCTGCGCGAACCTTCCACCCAAGGAATGTTAATTCCGTCGCGATGCCCGCACCGGATGCGTCCAGGAATGCATGCACAATGTGGGTAATATCGAATAACTTTTTTCCTTTCGTTTCCTTTTTTTCCCCTTTTTCATCGTATTCCCTTCGTGAATTCTTGTAAAGTCTGGTACTCGTCGCAGCTTTAATGTGTATCAAGAATTAATCGGACGGTTGGACATTAATTGGGGAAATCGATATTCATAAATTAATATGTTTAACACGGCGTATGCGGTGTATTAACATTAACATGACATTAAAATGATTAATACACCAGTATAAATAATTAATATAATAATTAATTTAATACTGTCGTCTAACGTGAGTAATGTTACTTTTATTGCAACGGATGTTGAAGTATTAATTTATCACGTAATATTTCACGTATTGTCGCGTTTCCGTTGCCGATCAATAGATCGTCTTTACTAAAAATGTAATCGGCCGTGTAATGAGTTCGTCGTATTTAACGTACGAAGCTGAAAGCAACGTTACGTAATATCAAGGTAACTCTCATTGATCGAAATAGCCTCTGTTGACTTTTCGATACGACTTTTTACCATCCTGAGGCAGAGTTCTCCACTCGGTTCTTAAATCGTGAAACTTAAATTAGTAATTCCGCACTGAGCGGAATTTAACATGGGAGATCGGCAAACCCGTCGTATCGATCTGATTACGATCATTCCCGAATGTTTTTACACGCGTATTTAGATTCGGTGAGATTAGGCGATCCTCGCGATTCGCGGTATTAATGCTTAATTGTGACAAAGCACGCGCTCGCAAGGCAGTTGTCACGCTTGCGTACACAACATCCTTAAACCAGTCCGAACGTCCGAGCGCAATCGCGCTCCGTTACGGCTGTCTTCCTCGCAATGCTATCGGATCTCATCCCTTTTCATTAGATCCTCACGACGTCACAGCGCGCGTCGAGCGCGAGCCTATTAGTGCTGCCATAAACTTTCAGCGGCGCGGGCTAATGGTGGCCGATATAAACGATTTATTCCTGTCGCATAGCTTTCCCTTATCGTTCACCGCGAGTGGACATCTTCGACATCTATCTCTTTCTCGCAATCGCCTCCTGCGGACGATGCGCTCAACGCACCGAGCGTGTACCGCGTGTACGACGATGTCTCGCGCGGAATATGCTCTTGATCATCCGCTTGTTACCCGCAGCCGCTGTTTTCTTGCATTTTTCCGAGCGGACGACCGGAGCACCGAGAGAGAGAGAGAGAGAGAGATATTTCACGCGTCGCGATACAGCTGATCCCACCGTTATCGTGAAGCGGTTCACCGGTCGAGAAAGGAAGAGGCGAGAGGAGGAGGAACGAAAGAGGAGCGCCAGTGGCGGCCGCAAAGAACAAGTTGTCCGATTCGCGCTCGTCCGTCTTGGAGGATCTAGGAATCAATCAATGACCGTCTTTCTGCGAAATCCAAACGGCCGGCTGGCTCGTAGGCGGACCCTCGTTCTTTCTTCTGTTCTCCTTATTCTCCGGACCGTTTCTCTTCTCTCTCTCTCTCTCTCTCGTTGTTTCTTTTTCCCGCTTTGCGCGCTAAGAAACCGCGCGCGATTTCCCAGTCGACGTGTAGGACATTCCTCTGCCGTTTCCGTGAAATTTGCCTTCTTATTCCGCTTCTTACCGGCGGCGAGCGTCCCGGACGTGGCTACCACCGGACTAATCGCTTCATTCTGCGCGCCATGGGCGATAATAACGATTCATAACGGTAGTGAGACGGTCGCCTTCACGTGGAACGAACGGGGTTTACGTCGCGCACGCGTTTTCAGTTTCGTTCAGCCCGAACTCTCGTCGACACACTCGGCGAGTCGAACCGATCGTCTAACCGTGAAGAGCCGAGAAATTAATCCGCTCGACCCGACAACTGTCGATCGAGAGGAATCCAGCCGGGACGAGATCTTTCTCCCACACGTACGTCAATTTTTCACACAGACTGAAATTTCACTGCTTTGATACTTGGACTGGTCGGATCAAATTATCTCTGCCTCTTATTATACTTAACCTTAGCTCCTATTTAAAATCGTTAAATTCTTAAGAGCGTTTTAATTCTTGTGTGTTTTTTAAGCTTTTTTTGAACCTTTAAGTAAAAAAGTATGCGTTTATTGCTCATTTGAGGCGAAGGTTTATTTATAACATAATTTAAGTTCTGTAGAGTCAGTGAGCATTAAAAAGTTAAGATGGAAGTGGAATCAAGTAGGAGTAAAATTTCAACTCAGGAACCTGAGTAGGAATTTTAGGATATATTTTTAAAATATCTTCGAATAAAATGTTTTACTTGAAAAGTAGAATGACAGTACAGTCATTTAAAATCAAGCGACTTTTCATATGAAAATATTCAACTCTCTTAAATTCTCGGGGTTAATGCAGGATCAAAATTTCGACACGAGGAAACGTCTGTAACTACGTAAGTCAAGGATATTTCGCAAATCTCGTATTCTTTATTTTCTCTATTTTACATTCTTCTGCATTAAATATCGAGGGTTCTTTAATTGAATCATCATAATCGCGCGTATATGGACGCGAGACTATTTGTCGAGGATGGGGAGCAGGGGGAAGGGGGTGCACGGAAGCTTCCTCGAAAGCTCGATTTACGCGTGGTGCGCGCGGTCCGACGCGTTCCGCGGCAGAAAGCCGCGTGAAATCGCGAGAGACCCTTAACTCTCAACACCATAAATCCGGGCCGTGTAGCGTCATTAGCACCGAATAACGAGGCCGATGTTATGGTTGCTCCAGCTGGAGTCCCTATCGCGAGTCCCAAGTCCGAAATAACAACACCCGTCCCCGATGCAACCCACGGGGCGCGTCACATTCCCGGAGATCCCGAAATAATCCTGTCGCGCTCTTCCTAAATTCGCGCACGGAAATTCCAGGATTCGCTATGCGAGGATCCGCCGATTTCCCTTGCATTTTGTAAGATTCGTTAGGAAATATAATCACAGAAGCGATCACGCGAGACATTGCGTTCCGAACGGCTTGAGTCAAGGACAGTTGCGAGATCGTCATTCTTCACGTAGAACCGTCACTGTAGAGTCATCACTTCAATGATCAAGTATTCGGCTGGAAAATCGCCAAGCGATGATATATTCATTGTCAGATATAACCTCTTCAATTTTCAAAGCGCCGCGCCGATCTGGCCGCACGAACATGTCAATTACTATTGGTACATTGTAATTACTATTGGTTTTTAACGCGACGTCGGCACATCGACGAGTGTTTAGGAATGTTTTCCAGAACGTGTGTGAAAGTTGTGTAATAAAAGGTGTGACTCACACACATTTACGAGGAGGCGTCGCTTACGACTTTTCGCGAAATCCATTTTCGCCGTGTTTGGTTTTCGGGGCGATCCCGTTTTACGCGCTGCATGATTTACGCCCGTGTCCGTAGCACGTGCTCGCGCGCCTCTCTTCCTCTTCTTTTCCCGCTCCATTCTCGCGGCTTTCTCGTTTTCCACGAGCGATCAGAGTTGAGAGATAATATACCGAAAATTTATCGGCGTAGAATCGGGACCGAAGCGCAACAGACAGTCTCCAGAATGTATTGCTCGTGCCGGGAAAACCACTCTCTCCTGTTCTAGCCGTGGGAAAATTTGTGAAAATAGTCGCGAAAATAGATTTATATCCCGTTAATAATTAGTTCTAATAATAATTAGAACGAAACCGGGCGGCGTATTTCAGAAGCTTTAATAGCTGAAAATATTCCGAGTTACATCGAAATGTCGGAATCGGCGCCAATATTTTGATATTAATCGGAGAGTCGAACTCGCGCGCTGAGAATCACTATATTTCGTCTACGGAAAAACATTTTTCGGCAAGCTGTTAACCGTTCGAATAAATAACGAAATACTGGTCGCGCATTTTGAACTGAAGAATGGTGACGTGGCGAGACCGAGTCGTTCCAGTCTTGTCATCTATTCATATCAATCTAAAGGCGCCGACGAGAGAGTTCCATGGAAATTTATTTATCTTTCGATCATTCACGGCGAATGACACCCACGTCCTTCATTTACGATATGTCTGGCTGCTCGTTTCTGCCGCGCAATGTGCATTTTTATCGTTCCACGGCCTCGAAATTGTCCAATTTTGCCCAAGATGTCGCGTTATTACATTTCCCGGCGGGAAATAAGATCGTCTCATTATGCATCCTGATTACTACTTCTATTCGATTAATTATTAATTCCAAAAAGTTCTTAAATTTCCAATCACGAGTAACATTAATGAGTCTGCCGATGCAGATTAGTCGTTACGAGTAATTTACTTTCCTTTCTTTGTCTCATCAAAAAACTTTATTATTTTTGTAACATTTCAAAATCGTTCCGTTAAATTTTTTAAAAATCTTTTAGACATACGGTTAACATTTTTGGATCCTTTGTTTAATTTTTTATCGCTTTAATTAATCATTCAATTAATTGTATTATATCATATCATTACCTTCATATAATTACCGATATGAAAAAGTCACCGTCGTGCGAAAGGTGACCGCAAGATAATTTGAAGAATACTTAGAGATCAATGATAACGCACATTTGCAGTGTCTAGCATCGGCAGAAACCATATTAAAGTTTCCTTGACGAGGTAATATAAAATGAAGTGAATAATTTACCTGTAACGATGAATCTTTACTCCCACAGATCTGTTGATACTTCCATTTGATTATTTTCCTTTTCTAATGAACGCCAAGCAAAGTGAAGTTATGCCGATCGTTTCTACGCGGCTGACCTTAAAATCCGTACGCGCAACGGAGGAGTGACTCATTGGCCAACTAGTTGGGAAAGCGAGTGGAGCCGCGGAACGTCGTCCTCCGCGGCGATCCCCTTTACGACTGACGAAATTACGATCGCCCGAGGCGTAATTCGAGTTTAATATTCCCGCAATTTGAAAGAAATTTCTGGATCGGCTTTACGGCGGCGTCGGCGCGCGGTAATCAAGACGGCCCGCGCCCATTATATATATCGGTGCTCTATATTTCGCCGCCCTCCCTCGCCGCCGCCGCCGCCGCCGCATCGTGAGTACACACTGGCACCGAAATCGCCGTGCAATTACTCGCTCATAAACGAGCGACGCTAAAGGAAGTTATGCGCCCGGCCAATAAAAGCACCGTCGTCAATGACACACGCACGGCCGCCAGCAAAAAGCGTTAATGGCCGGCGCACTCGTGCAAGGCCCACGAGCCCACAATGTTACGCTATACTGGGTGCTTCGTGCGCTTTTAGATGCGAAGAAGCGAGCGATAAGGCCGATCAGTCAAGCTGTCCGCTGAAAATTAACGCGGTCAATCACCGCTTAACGATTCCGCCCTCCGGATAAATATGACACTTTTACACTTGTCTTTATTTCGTTTTTTTTTTTCACGGCTGTTATATGTCCCCCAATTAGACGTCGTCGTCGGGAAGATCGTTCTGTTTGTATCATTCCACATCGAAGCGCGGATAATTAACGAAATGGTATAACGGCGTCACAGCAGCAGAGAAGTGCGTTAGCGAAGTAGAATGGGACGTTTCGTTTCGGACAGTTGATTAAAAAGTACCGCCAAATCGTTTGGCCTTTTTCATCTTTTTCGGATAAAAATGTTGCCTCTATCGTGCGTCTCTCTCGTTTGAGTATTAATCGACGTTTAAACTGTCAATGGGGTTCATTACAGCTTCAAATAATGTGCCATTCAATTTGCAAAGTGCATGCGTTTAACGAGACGAGACGATGAATTTGAAATCTGCAGGATTACCGATGGGAATTCCGGATGAAACGTGCACTTGAATAATTAACAGCTGGCGATACCGCTTCGAAAATGACACCCCGTGTGCATGCGCGCGATTAAATCACCCGTGACGTCGAAGGGAGCTGCGTTTCACGGTCAACGACGCCGGCGATCTCGCGCGCTTCTCTCCGCGGACTCATAAAACCATCGCCCTCTCCTCGCTGTCGTGAATCGCGAATAATACGCGCGTTAATAATTTATAACGCGGCCGGTCGTCGCTTTTTTCCCGCTTCGCCCGTGGAGCGGGTCGGCGAGATTTCACCGAGAGGCGCGCGGCGACGATCGGCACGACATCTGTTCTTTCGCCGGGCTTCGGGTAATCGTTTATGGGCTCGACTCGATTCCTGATCGTCATTAAAATCTCTCGCTCGCTCGCTCGCTCGCTCCTCCAATTAATTGCCCACGCGAAACGCTTCGGCGATCGGCGTGAGCGATGGCATGCCGCGGAACGGTTGCTCGGGCTGTTTTCCATCGCGGGCTATTACGCGCGGCTTTATACCGATAGCGCCGAAGATTAAGCTCGGCTTTCGCCGACCGAAGCTCGCGGTCTCTCCGCCAGTGAGATCGATGATAACTGCATACGGGCCCGCATTCGAATTAATTAAGGCGGGTGTTACTGCGGGAACTTTATATAAGACCGCTCCGGAGGCAGCGCAATTTTCTTACTTTATAGTAGCGAGAGGTTGAAATGAATATCCTCTAAATTTCCTCGAGCGAAAAGCCGCTCGAATAGGTAAGGTGACAGTGTCGCTCGAATTCGAGCGGCTTGTCACTCGCAGAGCGAATTCTTCCGCTCTGAATGAATAAGTAAACATTCGTACTCGCATAATCGAAGAATGATCGGTGAAATACCTCTTCAAGAAAGCTAGAAAGAGCACAATTTCGATCAATATAATTCTCAATAATACAGATCTGACGTGTATTCTCTCGTTTTCACGGAACGGGTATGGAAGTTACCTTCGATTTGTTAGCTCCATGGAAAGTCGAGATCGGAACCCGGCGAGACTGCTTTATTCAGTGCAATGATATTATAATCGGCCGATGTGTTGCAGCCTCTATTCGAAATCGCACAATAGAGCTTGCGGTCCGAGCAAATAGCTTCGAGAAATTAGCTTCGTTTACATTAAGATGCTATCGTGTGGACGCGGCTTAAGGAGGACAAGCAGTACGCTGGCAGGTCAACAAAAGCATATTTCGCATTCGCTCAGCATAAGCAGCATTAACTCCAAGAATAGTGCTGGCGTGGGCAGCTCTCCCACATGCCTTCTTACGCGTCATACACGCGCGTCACACTCGTGCGCACTCGAATGAAGCAGGTAAGGCGTTCCGTCGTAAAACAGAAACGAACACGTTGTCTCTCTTTCCTTCACGGGAGAGGAGACCCCGTGAATTATCTCACGTTGAATTACATCGCGGAATCGGAACAACCAATGTGACTCGAGACTCTCAAGGATACTCCGTCGTGAGATACCGAAATAAAATTCGTCCTCTGTCCTCGTTGAGGCTTAAAACAGCCGTCTTCCTATGTTGCGTTTTCCTTTCGTTCTCCTGTGCGTTGCGACTCATTCTTGAACTGAATTTATAAATCAAAAATTACGCGAAGGGTACACAGAAAGAAGTGCTAGATTCGAGTAAATAATTTACTTCAATACTCCTTAGCAAATTTGTCACCTGGATTGAGTAATATTTACTTGGTCCAAATAAATCCAGCACATTTTTTTCTACGTACGAGTCTATCTTTACGTTAATTAAGATGTCTCCAGCGAGCAGTTGAGAGTAATTGGTGGCATTAATATCGTGAAATTATCATTAAGCGATAAATACCCACTTGAGACGCGTGTTCGTAGTTGCGTCGCGGGAGAATTTTATTATCACGAGAATCCAGGATCACACCTTCCGTGAGGTGTCGCGCGCTGTCTCGGAGAAGAAAGCAGCTCCTTGCGAGAGAGCCGTCGTTCCTCGGCGGTCCGTCACGTTGGAGCGGTCGGCCTCGATTAGACCCACGGAATAAATTTCTGCGGAGTGTGGGAGCGAGGCGGCCGAGGTCCTCGTCTCCAATTGACCCCACTTTGCTGCGAAACTCAAGTGACTACGCGGGCAGATTTCAGTACGTACACGGGCGCATGCCTAGATTTTCGCTGATTACACGGGTCTCCCGCAGGTGAACCGCCGGCCGTCGGCGGGATCCCGCCGGTTAAACGAATTCTTCGCGAGCTCTAAACTCGCCGGAATCGAGGATGCGCGGTTGAAATTGCGATATTTCCTCTTTCTTTGAATTTCTATATTTTTTCTACAATATATTGTTTTCGTCAGGTAGAAAATAATTATTATTCTAAATTGTTTTAGAGCTAACGTGTGGTTGAAAGCTATGTCTGCAAAGCGATAAGCGATTAAAGTTTGTTTAACGCGCGTTATACGGTAAGATGTGTTATCAGCAACGCAGCCCCGATCGTATTGTCAGATTATTCCAGGGAAATTCGAAGAATCAAGCACGCATACAATAACCACGAATGTTTTAATCCAATTATTCAAATATTTTTTATTGAAAATAGAAAAAATGCACTTAAACACGGTGTTCGGTCAAAGATAGATTTGACATGGCGAACTAGTTGTATTGCCCCCTCGATCGTCTGATTTAAATTCCTCAGATTTTTTTATGGAAATATTTAAAAAATAGAATATATTTTTTGTCGACTTACTTAGAAGATAAATGACTTAGAAGAATTGAAATTGAAGATATTCGCGACCGAATCCAGTGTGCTTGTCAAATAATTCGACGGAGACCTGAAATTTTCGAGAGAGTTCACGACTTTGTAAGAAGAAAGTGCCAAGCGTGTATGGAAATGGGAGGATGACATATGGAACATCTTCTATAAATATCAAGATAAAGATTTAGACGGATTATTTTCTTCTCACGCCGACATGAGAATCTATCATTGATTTAAGATTATTTTCTTCCGTGTGCTAACATGATTTAACAATTCGCGACGCGACGAAAAGAAAGTGCGGTAACGTGAGAGAATTTTCCCGATCGCAGCATTCCGCGTAACTCCTCGACGTTAAATTAGTCCTCACTGACGTCACACAAAAATTAAGATCGTTATCACGGCTCCCCGTTATAAGATAACAAGCCGGTCTCGTTGCGCGCAAATACAGTACATAAATGGCGTAGTGGGTGGTGGTTTCGTGTGGACGAGTCTTTAAGCGTTAATTGAGACAAGAGCCGCGCGTTGGTGGTCTAAATTCTTCGCTATTCCGAGAAGGCTATTTTAAGATGTATCTACGACAATTCGCCAAGTCCAAGGAAACGAGGGGTGGAGGATGACGTGCATCGATATGTAGGTTTCCTCTATTTGCGATATCTCGCGGCCGCGCTTCTTCGTAGCCGCGTTTCATCGGCCGCTCGACTCTCGCGTCTTCCACCCACTTATTTCGCGCCTCTGGCTTTCGCGATGTTTCTCGTGTTGCGCGAAGTCCGAAAACCGATAATTAAGCAACATCCATCTCTTCTTACTCCATGTGCGATACAGGCGAACAAATCTATTTTACTGGGATAATTTACTTGGAAAATATTTCACCTGGCTCGAAGTAAATATTACTTGATCCGAGTGAAAATTTGCTTTGCTAGGAAATATTGGAGTAACCATTTCCTCGAATCTAGCACTTTTTTCCCTACGTACTGACTACAACACCTTATTCATTTCACACGCCAGCTCTCTGCGACACGTTGGCGTAGCTAAGGTATCAATTTCAATGACACATTCTCTTGCTAATCAAGTGGATGTGTAATAACAATCCTCCGTATTCGAAGAGAGAAAAGAACACGTCCGGTATATTATCGCGCAACTATTCCTTACTTGGGACAGATTTGTCGATCGTCGTCGAGTGAATAAATCGTAATCGTAGCACCGCCGTCTAGAGTTATTAGTGTCAGACGTGTCCAATATCATTTAGATTAGCTCGAAATTGTCCGGCTCGGGCCACTCTCTCGATCGTGTCCGGCGGACGCCCACACGCGCAACGCCGCGTCGCGTCTTAAGTGGTTCCAATGAAAAAAGCGCACGCCCGGACTCGAGCCGAGAGGTCCCCGACAGTTGCATTATAATTACTACAAATTGAATCGTTTAGCCGCTTTTAAGGTCGTGAGATAGCGCCCGGCGAATGGAACGCACCGAATAAATCCTGCCCGGCCTTCGTGTGCGCGCGCTTGTATTCGCTCCAGTTATCAGTGTGAGGCCACCTTTAATGAGCGTCATTTGCGCAAGAAAGCGGACGATCCCCGGCGACGTGAGCGACGACCCTTTGCCGATCGTCCGCCTGTAATCTCCCCCCCCCCCCCCCCCCCCCCC